>NW_019727097.1:0-108322 GCF_002891405.2 Cryptotermes secundus
AAAAATTAAATATTCTGTTAACAGGATGAGAACCATTACCATGAACTTGGCAATGTTTTGATCTAGTCACTCTGTTTAATTTTCAATGTGGATACGTGTTCAAAAAGGATTACTGTGATATCTTGTCGAGACAATTTAGTAGATTCGCAGAACTGAATTTCATCAGACTCCTTTTATGCAGAGAGACGTTGTTACACGTGCGCACACAGACAAATGTCAAACCCAGCTGAAGAGGTCTGCCACGAAAAGCGCTCCAAGCACGGTTTGTTTGAGTGTTCTGAGCTGGTAGAGTTTCATACTGATGTGCCGTTTGAGGAATTCTACGATCTTTCTGAATACGAGTTACAAAAGTTTTAAGTACTGGAGGGAGCCGCGGTAGCGCAGTCGGTATAGCAATTGGCTACGGGTTGGGCGACTGAGGAGTCGGGGTTCGAGTCCCGGCGAGGTCAAGAATTTTTCTCTTCTCCAAATCGTCCAGACCGGCTCTGGGGTCCACCCAACCTCCTATCCAATGGCTCTTTCCCCGGGTGTAAAGCGGCCGGGGTGTGAAGCTGACCACTCACCTCTATCTAGTGCCGAGGTCAAGAAAATGTAGATCTATTCATTGAACNCAAATCGCACCTGACCAGACCCGGGAACGAACCCGGGCCACCGCGATGGGAAGCCAGCTACTAACCGCTTTACCTTACCTTTGACTGGAGGAAGCCAATGCTCAAATAGGACCACAGCGCCGTGGAGATTAGTAGCGTGGACGGATGTACACATCTGCGCCCTTTATTTCAACNAGCCTATTGCACCAGCCCCAGATGATTGTGGAGTAATTGGTGGAATGAAGATGGCAAATCGCACCTGATCGGACCCGGGATCGAACCCGGGCCGCCGAGATGGGAAGCCAGCTACTAACCACTTTACCTTACCTTAGGACTGGAGGAAGTCAATGCTCAAATAGGACCACAGCGCCGTGGAAATTAGTAGCGTGGACGGATGTACACATCTGCGCCCTTTATTTCAACTGAACTGTACTGAAGTGACTTAACGCGGTAATGTAGTTGGTTCAGGCACTATGCTACAAGCCAGAAGGTCGCGAATTCGTGTCCCGATGAGGTGGATTTTTTCAATTTACCTAATCCTTCTAGCCGCACTATGACCCTGGGTTCGACTCAGCCTCTAACAGAAATGAGTGCTAGGAATCTTCCTTGGGGGTAAAGGGCGGCCGGCGCGTAAGGCTGACCGCCACCTGTGATCCGATTTTCTAGAGCAGTGGATCTCAAACTTAGTGAGTTGCGGCCCGGTAAATTATTTTCTTTATAAGAGAAAATGTGTGAACCTCGACGTCTCACAGCCCCATAGGCCTTCAGGGTATGTTGCAGAGATAATTCGATCCTCAAAACGTGTACCGCGTAGATGAAACAGGCGTTCATGCTGTGGAACCTTGAAATAAAATTATTGATGTAAACGGAAAGAAGCAGGTAGGCTCATAACATTCGACGAATGTGCACGCTAGTTTCAGTGTCTGCCGCAGCAAACGCTGTAGGGAATTGTGGTCACCGATGTTTATGTTACGGCCATTTTCTTCGAGGCGAACCTTTAGGTCGTATGGGGCCAGGGAACGAATATGGTTAGGTGTAAGATGACAAATTTGTGATGTTTACAAAACGATTATCCAAACATTTTATACAAACAAAAGATAATAAAGTTTTCTTACTAGTTGACAATCATGAGAGTCGTCTTGCATTTGCCAACAATATATGGCTGCAGAAGAAATGGCACGATTTCCTTATCATTCCCTCTCCACTGCTGCTACTGTCTTCAGCCCCTGATGTCGGTGTGCAATACCAGTCTGTCTAGACGGGTGCAGAAACAGTCGACGTAATGAAGAACCTGTAAGGAACCGGCTAATATTCTGTGCACAAAATGGGAATTCGTTATACGTGCCCTAACGGTCTTTCAGCCTATAATTCAGGGTTAATCTCAATTTTGAAATGCAAGCAGTAAATTCATTTATTGACATGCTTTCGATTACAACAGATTAAAATTGATAGCCAAGATAAAATCATGATTAATCATTACATTAACAATGCTATAAAATGTAACCTACCTACGTACCACTCGGCGCTACAGCCCTGGGTGAGCCTTGGCCTCCTCTACAACCAGTCTCCACTGCTCTCTGTTCCTCATCTTCTCTATCCATCTTTCACCTTCGTCTTCTTCTGCTCGTTCTCAACATCTTTTGGCCATCTCATAATCTCATTGTTCCTTGTCCTTTGCTTAGTCCATTTCTCACACTTCCCACTTATCTAAGGCTGGTTGTTAGGTTTCTGAACAAAATTGTTTTTACAGGATGAGGTTGTGAGCCTTATGCCTAACCCCAAACCTGGAGCACCAAGGTATCTTTCTCTCTTTTTTTATTGCTAGTGGGGTGGGACTAAGTTCCTTGTACCGCGGCCACTTCTGGCCTATTGTACCAGCCCCGGGTGATTATGATGATGGAGAATTTGGTGGAATGAAGATTGGCAAGGGAAACGGAAGTACTCGGAGAAATCCTGCCCCAGTGCCACTTTGTCCACCACAAATCCCACTTGACCAGACCCGGGACCGAACCCGGGCCGCCGCGGTGGAAAGCCAGTGACTAACCGCTTGAGATATGGCGCTGCCAAGGGTACCTCTCTTAGTCTGAACTCTACCCTTTGACCTTTACAGCATGAGTGACCCTACCGGCACTTAAAATACCGCCGGCATAACTCTTCAGGTCACAGAGTCAAGCAGGCCACACCACCACAAGGTGGAGACGCCTTTTGGAGTATAAATTGTAACACATAAACTATAATGTGATACGATTTACCCTTTTTACTCTTGTAGCTGTTACAATTGATTTACGCGTGGAACAATTGTAAGAATGAGTTTCGGTGAAAATATTCACAAATTACAATGAGAAAATACATTTAAAACAATTTCAAATACGTATCTACAATGTACTGGGTCAGTTGTCTTCTCACGTACCTGCCATCATTAAACCATTATAAATAAAGTAATTACGGACCGAAGTGCAGAGAGAATTATAAAATTGAATCGAGTCCCTCCTATTATTTACAAATTTCTTCAACTCTCCTTCATGTTCATGAATTACTTCAGTATTTCTTCATACCAGGTACTTTCAATTGTTCATAAATTACGAGCCTACCAGGAACATGTTCAACAGAACACGAAACTTGTTATATGTTAATTTCACATTCAAAAAGAATATTTAAATAATAGGCCTAAGTCTGACCGCCAACGGCCTTCTTCAAGGAGATTCAGGGCTGGAAATAACAACAAGGTTATGGAACAGAATATTTTTAAATAGGCTGCAATACTCTGGACATTACAGAAGGATGCAAATGTCCACGCTGGCTTAGGTAAACTTACTGGTCTTTTTGTTCACTGCTATTGTTAAACCTTTGTGGAAAGTGACGTCAGACAAATATGGTAAAGTGTGTAATCTCTCGCAGACAAGACTGTTTCCAGTAGGCCTGTGTGCACGGTCCACAGTATTTTGTAATGTCTGCAAAAATAACACACTGTAATGAGTGGGTTAAATACAATTTTACGTTCGCTTTCGTAGCGACTAAACATATATATATATATATACACTTACTTACTTACTTAACTCATGGAGCTGAGCCCTTCTTGAGGAGCCGCCAATTCTGCAGCTACTCAAGAATTTCCCAGCATTTTATGGAACCCGAAGATTCATTACCGTGTTCACAAGAGCCCTCCACTAATCGCTATCCTGAGCCAGATCTATCCAATCTAATATCCAATCCATTCTAATATTGCCCACCAACCTATACCTGGGTAGGCTTATTTTAAATTTGTCTTTATGAAAATGTACCTAATACGTAGGATTTCATGTAAAGTAGCAGTCGTTCTGTTAAAGTTTGTTTATAATTCACTTAAATCGAGACATTTTGCTAAGGGCTCCAAATAAAAAATATAACCAGAATTCTCCCAAAGCACAAGGACATACAGAGTGTAACGGTGGTGCGTATATACGTACATTCATAGCTTCGTACGAAAGTCACAGTAAAATATAGTCGTGAGTCACACGGGTTTCGGAAGCGAGAATGACTGTGCTGGCAAGGACCAGCATGAATTTACCCGACTCGACCCTACCCGAGTGGATATTACATAGATACAAGTTGGTAAAATTGTCCCTATGTTTAACTAATTAAGCACTATGCCATGAAGGCGTATGGGGGAGTGGATGTATAGACATAAATTTTCTTGGCCTCGGCACTAGTTGGAGGTGAGTGGTCAGCTTCCATCCCCGGCCGCTTTGCTCTCGGGGAAAGAGCCCACAATACCTATTGGATAGGGGGCTGGGTGGGCCCCAGAACTGGTCTGGACAGCGTGGAGAGAGAAAAAAAAATTCTTTCCCCTACCGGGGCTCAAATTTCGACCCCTCGGTGGTTCAGCCTGTAGCCAGTTGGTATACCGACTACATTATCCCAGTTCTCTTACATACCTACAAGTAAATATTGCATATGAAGCGCGGTGTTTTATCGGTTGAATTGTTTGGTTTTGGACGTGGTAATGGTTACCAGATTTGTAGGAAAACATATGAAGCGTATTTTGTTTTAAAAGCTTCCATCTTAAAAGAGACGAAGCCAAGGAAGCATGTACATGAAGTGCGTTTAGAAAGTCCTGGCACTTCCTATGGCATACAGTAAATGAGAATTGTAATATGCTCATAAGTTCATTACGTCGAGCGGAGAGCTCGAGTTTGGAAATCCCAAACTCATTTATGTTCGCTAGATACTCTCTCAATGAGGCCGCCTCTCTGTTAGTGGTCAGAGTTCCTGGCTACAGATCCAGAGGTCATGAGTTCGATTCCCGGCACTACGAGTTTTTCTGAGAAGTGGAGGGTCTGGAACGGGCCCCACTCAGCCTCCTGAGGATAACTGAGGAACTACTTGAATGGAAAAGTAGCGGCTTCGGTCTAGAAAATCGAAATTAACGGCCGTAGGGATCCGTTGCGCTGACCACATGACACCCTCTATCCGCTAAAGTTGGTACTAAATTCGAAACAAGAGGCGCTTGCTCGGTCGGTATAGTTCGCTTGCGGACTGAAAGTCACGGAGTTTTCTTTATTTTAGATACTCTCTCAAATTAAACTGGGTTTGAGCTGAATGTTGTTAAAATCTTGTAGTGCTCGTGCTGTGATAGAGTTAGATTTGAACAAAGAGTTCAGAAAAATATGTATTTGCTGAAAATTTACGTTCATAAAATAGTAGCCACATTTATTAACCATTTTGGCAAAGGAATTCGGACATATAGGAACAGACTTCTCGAAACATCGCTGGACACAAATCTCTGTACGACTCTGCTGTAATGTGTTTTCCTTCGAGACAATCTTCCTTCTAGTGGGAAGACGAATCTTCGTGTTCAGAAACGCAGGAGCAGGTCCGCAGGGATTATTCTTGTCATCTAGAAATGAATGTATATACTGCACTCACAGTGTTTTGTTTTCCTGCTTTGTTCTAGCGATGGATATACTATACTAAATAGCAAGAGATAAAATTTTACGAAACACAGAGTGAATAAATGCCTCGTATTATTTTCTTTGGCAGCAACAAAGCCATTTAGTTTGGAGCTTTGCGCTCACTGTTGGAATTATCCATTCTCAAAGCTATGCCATGTTCAGCCACTTCCTCTGCGCTGGGGCTATAAATTGATCTACGCGATAAAGCATGATATTTGTTACAATGGTTTGTAATTGTCGTTTATGAGGTTCTTTGATTACTTGCGATTGATTTAACCTTCATTTCGAGTACAAAAGGTAATAATGTTGTTACCTGCCAAGTAATTTACGATTGTAGAACTGCACAAGCTTCCTGCTTAGTACTGACTGAGTCTTCGGGAGGTCTGCTGGTATAATTCCAACATAAATTCTGGGACAGCAATTCAAAATAGCTCAGAGGAACTTACTAGCTAGACCACACCGCTCACTGGTGGAAAGGTACGATACAACTTATAACTAAGCTAGCCAACTAACTTCATGGAGCTGAGCCCTTCTTGAGATGCCGTCAGTTATGCAGCTACTCAAGAATTTTCAAATATTTTATGGAACCCGAAAGTTCATTACCGTGTTCACAAGAGGCCTCCACCGGTCCCTATCCTGAGCCAGATCGATCCAGTCCATACCATCCCATGCTATCATTATAAGATCCATTTTAATATTATCCACCCACCTACTTCATGGTTTTCTTGGTAGTCTCTTTCCTTTTAGCTTTCCCACCAATATACTAAATGCATTCCTCTTCTCCCCCATTCGTGCTACATGCCATGCCCACCTCATCCTCCTTGACTTTACCATTCTAATTATGCTTGGAGAAGAGTACAAGTTACGAAGCTCCTCATTATGCAGTTTTCTTCAACCTCCTGCCACTTTATCCTTCTTCGGTTCAAATATTCTCCTCAGCACCCTGTTCTCAAACACCCTCAGTTTATGTTCCTTCCTTAATGGCAGGAACTAAGTTTCACACCCATGCAGAACCACAGGACTATACAACTTATACAGATAAGAAACTGTTGTTACACGAACTAAGAAACAATTCACCCATACAACTTCGACATAGAATTAGGCCAATTTGTAACTGCGTTATGACAAAGAGGACGGTCTTTTGGATTGTAACGGTGTGCAGTTGAGATAGAGCCCCGCGTTTCGGAGGAACTTATCACCTACATATTCATGGCCGAAGAGCCCACCTTGACTCCTGCTTCTTTTGGTTTTCTGCTTAGTTTATTTTTCAACCCTGAAGATAGGGGCGATGTATTCCTCCTAAGTTCCAGGGTCTCTCCGGACTTCAAGACATTTCAAGCCAGAAGAAAGCATTCTTCGTAGCCACGGCTGTGAGGATCTCGAACCAAACATGTTTTATAACACTTTTAAAACACTGATCGTAATGGTGTAGTCAGGTAATGTTACCCCTGTGCTTAATTAATCAAGCACTAAGCCATAAAGGCGCATGGGGAGTGGAGGTATAGCTCCACCTTTCTTGACCTCAGCATTAGATGGAAGTGGGTGTTCAGCTTCACGCCCCTGCCACTTTACCCTTGCAGAAAGAGCCGCCGGTACCTGTTCGGTAGGAGGCTGGGTGTCTCCAGAGTCAGTCTGGATACAGTAGATTAGAGAAGAATCGTTCATAGGCGGGAACCAAACCCGAAACCTCCAGCCTGTAGCCCGTAATATACGGAGTGAGCTGTCCATTTGTATTCATACTTAATATGAGGAAATTTCATGATTCGAATTCCAGGCAGAAGAGCAGCAGGCACGGGAACCTGACCACTCACCTCCAACTAGTGTCGAGGTCAAGAAAATATGGATCTTTACATCCACTCCCCCATACGTCTTCATGGTGTAGTGCTTATTTAGTTAAACACAGGGACAACTTTTTGATTGTTCTTTCTACAGGGTCATGCGAAACTAGCTTGCGCTTGCACTTAGAGCATTCTTCAGGGGAGAGTAATAAATCTGATAACTTAAAGAAATGTGGGAGAGTCGCGATGTCCTCTCCGCAGATACAAAACGTGGGTGACCTCTCCTGCCTTATCTGCTTTATGAAAACATGCAGTATAGACAATTGCTTTCTCTGGCTTGTTTACAAGGCGGCTAAGCTACACCCCCCAAACTGTATATACACTGTGTAAGGAACCTGAACTGCTTTAATCGGGTGTATAAAAAGATGTGTTTACCTCGGTGTCACTGACCGTACATTTATTCCTGTGGCTCGTTCACTGAGATATAGGTATCAAAATCAGGTCAGTTCCTGAGAGATTAAGGTGAAAAACTGTATATAAGGACACATTTCCTTGCGTTTCTTCCATTTTTAGCCTACTTTCTTTGATTAAAAAAAATAGGAGGCTTATGAGATTACGTTGCTGTCTGTGTATCATGTAATATTTTTTTCGTTTTTAATTTCCGTGTCATATCAAAGGAAATAGGCGATTAGTTCTTCCCAGTACTTCTTATTAAACAATACATTAATTTAATTATTATTTTTACCGTTAATTCCTCTAGATGCAATTCAGTCCATATGTATTGAAACAATTATCCTAAATAGCAATCGATCAATCAGCCCAGGTCGGCTTTTCAGTGTCATCTTGCTTCACATTTATAGACCTGATATTCAGAGTTACATATTTCTATCGTGATGTCCTGGGCTATGACACCATGGCTGACTACGAACATTTAATAGGAACTTTCTGTCTTTTTCTTCTATTCTGAAAATGGAAGCAGCAGGTTTCTCCGAAACATCCATGCCCACCTTTCATACTATACGGTGTCATAACCTAGAAGACCTAGAATTAATATTTTTATCACCGTGAAAACGCCTCCAAAATATATATATTTGACACTTACTTACTTACGGAGCTGAGCCCTTCTCGAGGAGAAGCCAAATCTGCAGCCACTCAAGAATTTCCCAGAATTTATGGAACCCGAAGGTTCATTACCGTGTTCACAAGAGCCCTCCACTGGTCCCTATCCTGAGCCACATAAATCCAATCCACAACATCCCATCCTATTGCTATAAGACCCATTTTCATATTGTCCACCCACCTACACCTTGGTCTTCCCAGTGGCCTCTTTCCTTCTAGTTTTCCCACCAATATCCTATATGCATTCCTCTTCTCCCCCATTCGTGCTACATGCCCTGTCCACCTCGTCCTCCTTGACTTGATCATTCTAATTATACTTGGAGAAGAGTACAAGTTATGAAGCATATATTTGAAAATACATTTCTAAATGGGCTACATAATGAAGTAGTATTTAGAACACCCGGTAAAATCCACTCTGAGTCCTTCATCTGTGGAAACTGATGACTGCAATCATCGCTTCACTGCCGAAGCGAAGAAAACACTGAATCCCCGAAGTCAAAGTGTAGAGTAGGCCATGCGATGTACAAAAGAATTTCTTCATCACTAATGAGCAAATATTTGTACTTCGAAGCCAGAGATGGAGACAAACCAAATATAAAGGGTACGTGAAGTTGAATTTATTGCGGAATTTTCTTCTACTCGAAATTCTGATAACAGAAGTAGAGGGAATGAAGCCGAAGTAGAAAACAAAGATTATAAGCTAGAAACACTAATGAAAACACGTTTAAAATATTTCTTTTTCTTAGAAGAATCTATGCAGTTTCGTGTACAAAAATTGTTTAACTCTGGACAGAACATTGATGGATCCTAGAACAGTGGTGAAACAAATTAATAATAGATATTAGTCTTCTGTGATGTGACGTCGTGTAGATATTTTGTTAACCGACGCTTCGGCGGAATGTGTCGCCTGCATCTTCAGAGTAGAAGAAGAAAGAAGAAAATCCGCAAGCGAGGAACCAGCGTGAGGAGGGGTTAACAGACACCACCGTGATAACCTCGAATCTTACACATTAGTCTGTTAGCATCTGCCCACGCTGGTTCCTCGCTCGCGGATTTTCTTCTTTTTTCTTCTACCCTAAAGATGGAGGCGATACGTTCCTCCGAAACATCAGTTAACACAATATCTACGCCGCGCCACATCCCAGAAGACTGTTTCCTTCATAGTCACCGCCGTGAAAACCTCAGATCTTACATTAATAAAAGATTCAAGAGGACACGTATTAGGGCTTAGTATCTCTGCAGGCACGAACAGTACTAACTTGCAAGACTTTATGACAGAAATGATAAAATGAATGCAGAGCTTTTCTATGGCGTTGCCACTTTGATCAGGCTATGGTTGCATTATGGTGCACGCGGTAGCGCAGTTGGTTGAGGCACTATCCTACAAGCCTCAAGGTCGCGGGTCTGATTCCCGATGTCATTGGATTTTTTCAATTGACCTAATCCTTCCAGCCGCACTATGGCCCTGGGGTCGACTCAGCCTGTAACAGAAATGAATACCAGGAATCTGCCTGGGGGTAAAGGACTGCAGGTTCGTAAGGCTGACAAATTCACCGCCATTTGTGAGCCGATTGTCTAGAAAATGTGGGAGCCTCGACGTCTCATAAATCTATTGGCCTCCACGGTCTGTTACAGGGATACCTTTACCTTATGGTTTCATTATGCTTTCGCATCTTGCGGAGTTTCAGAGAGTTCACTGACGGAAAGAAAATTATATTTCATGAAACTTACTCTTTGTAAAGTACAGCTGTCTCGTTTAATTTTTTTCCCTTGGTACTACAGCCCCAGTGGGCCTAGGTCCACCTCCATGAACTTCCGTTCACTTCGGTTTTTCTAGATCTTACACATTCGGTAGGACTCCTTGGGCGGGTGATCAGCTCGTCGCAAGGTCTCTACCTGTACACAAACACAGAAAAACGCACACAAACATCCATGCCCTGAGTGGGATTCGGACCCATGATCCCGGCTTCCGAGCGAGCGAAGACAGTGCATGCCTTAGACCGCTCGGCTACCGTGATCGGCCGTTGTTTGATTAGTTAAACACTATTCTATGAAGACATATGGTGGAGTGGAGGTCTAGCTCCACCATCTTGACCTCGGCACAAGGTGGAAGTGCGTAATCATCTTTACGACCTTACCGCCTTATTTCCGGGGAAAGGGCCCCGTGTGCATTCGATAGGAGGCTGGGTGGGCCCCAGAGCCGGTTTTGATGCTGTGGAGAAGAGAAAAATCTTACACTGCCGGGAATGAAACCCGGGCTGTTCAGCCATTACCCCGTGGTATACCGACTGAGCTATCCTGACTCACAATAGTGTCTTCTAATTAAATAACTATATCTCATAGCAGAAATGTGAATAATGTACCTCTGGACCCTAGGGCTTGTGTGAGAATGGAGACAGATATGTAATACGGAATAACCTTACAAGGAGAAGAATTGAAATGAATCACGGTAAATGTAAAGCTATTCCTGTAACAGGCCCTGGAGGCCCATAGGGTTGTGAGACGTCGAGGCTCCCACATTTTCTCTAGACAATCGGCTCACAGATGGCGGTGAGGTCAGCCTTACGCGCTGACCGACCTGTACCCCCAAGAAGATTCCTGGTACTCAATTCTGTTAGAGGCTGAGTCGAACCCAGGGCCATAGTGCAGCTGGAAGGAATTGAAAAATCCAATGACGTCTGGAATCGAACCCGCGACCTTCCGACATGTAGCATAGTGCCTCAACCAACTACTCTACCGCGTGCTCCCGAGGTAGGAGTGTAGGGAAAGTAAGCACTTTGTCTCGATATAAAGTTATATATTTGTGTACAACAGGCATGTCAAACTCAACTTGTACAGAGGGCCACCTCAGCCCTATAAATAATAGTCCAGGGCCGCACTTCAAAATAGAAATATACATTAGATTTTGATACAAAGAAATTTAATTCTATTTATTATTTAGGAATAATTTCAATATAATTACCTAAAGTCACATATCTTACACTTTTAAAAAGCAAGAGAATGCCATTTTTGACAAGTATCAAACAACTTTTCAGTATGTAAAAAGCGAAATTACGCAAGAAATTATGTTAGAAATAGCAAAACATTGAATTTCCTGCAGCCTGCTAATTTATGTCTGCATGAGACTTCTTGTCTTCTGGTCTGTTGGAAAATTGTCTTTACAAAACATATTTCTACTAAAATTTTAATGTTGATTTTAATATCAAGTAGCTCTAAAAGCTGTGGGGCCGCACTTTGTGGCTATGGGGGCCGCATGTTTGAGACGGCTGGTGTACAATGTGTATAAAATAGATTATAAAAACCATAAATGTTTGTGTTGTTACCTTATGTTATGCTGGATACGAAATGGATGGTGGAAGATGAAACATTATTTTTTGTCACTGGAAATAGCTACAGTTGAATAACGTTGCTGTATTCGTGTCTGTGCTTTGAATATATTATGATTTTGTACTTTTTTATCTGAATTCTGAATGTTTAAAACCCCCACATCTGGTACTGCATAAAAACGACCGAATGTTGCATGGATTGCTTTATTGTATCGAATGCACATAATTCAGTGGCTTGTCTGCCCTGCTTACACAGTGCAGCCAATGATCTATGGATGTTGTCTTACCAGCTACGTTTAGACGGTTTCTTAGCGTTGCTGCCCGCTGCACCTGTAAATCCTACCTTAATTTGAAGAGGCAGTTGTCTTGAAAACTTTCGGAAGTTTCGGCCATTTGTCATCCAAGAATACCGAAGTTTGACAGTTTTATTTACAGCGACCCAATTGAATGTTCAATATAAGTGACTCTACACAGAATCAATTCAATTAATAAGTTTTTTTTGTTTACATACTGTTTCTTGCTCGGGGGGGCACACTGTAGTGTAGTTGGATGAGGCATTATGCTACAAGCCAGAAGGTCATGGGTTCAAGTCCCGATGAGGTCGTTGGATTTTTTTCAATTGACCTAATCCTTCCAGCTTCACTATGTCCCTGGGGTCGACTCAGTCTCTAACAGAAATGAGTACCAGGAATATTCTTGGAGGTAATGGGCGGCCGGCGCGTAAGGCTGACAACCTTGCCGCCATCTATGAGCCGACTGTCTAGAAAAAGTGAGAACATTGTCTCACAACCCTATGGGCCTCCACGGCTTATTACAGGGATAACTTTACTTTACTGTTTCTTGCGCTTTTACAGAATTCTAACGGATTTTGGGACACGCGAAACATTTGACATTCTGTTCATAAGAACTCATAATAGTCAGCATTATTACGAATAATATCTGCTCTGAGAGTTCACATCCATCTGAAAAGAGAGATGTTTTATTTTCACTTGTTTCTCTAGAATATACCACCCTCTGCACTAATTAGATATAAACTCCGGTTCGTACCCAGGGGAAGTCCATTTTAAAATTTAGGCCAGAGAAGGACGACCATGAGTGAAGCCGTTCATATTTCGTAGGCTTGACTTTCCAGTCCCCGAGCACAGTGGCCGCTCAGTCTTCGCCCGCTCGAACACTGGGATGATTGGTTCTAATCCCACTCGAGGCATGATGTCTGTATGCATTTATTCTGTGTTCGTGCTGTTCTGTGTGTATGTAGAGGCCTTGAGAAGGGCTGATCCTTGTCCAAGGAGTCATACCGAGTGTGTACATGAGTAAGAAATTGAAAAATCGGCCAAGGCCCAAAGGACTATAGAGCCATCGAAGGAAAGAAAATTTCCAGACGAAGGACATGAATAATGGAGTTTAATGGGATATATAGGCTTTCGTTGCCCATTATAGGAAGAGAGAAATAGGATCAAACGACTACAGTAGGATGATTGACTTTCTGGACAATTTTCATTTGCCAATTGTTTAATTAGAAAACAACGTTTCGGATGTTGGATTCTGTCTCCGTCCTCAGGTAAAAGCTTACTCAGTTGAACACAATCGATAGAGTTAGTCCCTATCTCCAGACACCAACACCAACACAAGACAGCATATTGGTCAAACACAACTTAGACCATCAGCGGGAGTTAAGACAAATATAATTTATCGACTGGAACCAACTGAGTAAGCTTTTACCTGGTCGCGCCATAGCTCAAGCGGTTAGTCGCTGGCTTCCCACCACGGCGGCCCGGGTTCGATCCCAAGTCTGGTCAAGTGGGATTTGTGGTGGACAAAGTGTTGCTGGGGCAGGTTTCCTCCTAGTACTTGGGTTTCCCCTGGAAATCTTGATTCCACCAATTGCTCCACAGTCAACCTCACCTATCATCTGGGGCTGGTACAACAGGCCAGAAGTGGCCTTACTGTCACCCCACTAGCTTTAAAAAGAAAAGCTTTTACCTGAGGACGGAGATTGTGTCCAGTCTCCGAAGCGTTGTTCTTAAATAAAACACATGACGATGAATAATTTTCAGAATGACAGTAATTATTTTCGTACACCATTTTCACACACTTCTAAACGTCAATAAGTATAGGGTCTAACTGATATTATATCAGGAAAGTGCTTCTTGCTGTTGATCAATCTAAGGAGCCCTATCAGAAGTTCAGGTCATTCATTGCCTCATAATTAATTAAAATGAAAGACAAGTCAGAGATCATAATGCATGGAAGCTGAAAAACATGAAGTGTCTGCCTTACTCTCTTCAGTTTGTTTGTTTTTTGCATATACACTTACTACCGGGTAACGGATATAGAGGACTCAATTATATTAGAAAAGTGAATGTCAAGGTTACCAATTCACTTTGCTTAAATGTACTTTTAAGTTTACGCACTTTTTATTAGACTCAAGTATTCATGAGTTCAAGGATCTTTGTTACAGTTTTAGAAGTGAACATAATATATGTTTTAGTCAAAAATCCCGTTTGAAGAAGACAAGCTCCTGACATTAGTGTAGAATTGCTAACAAACCTTCCAAGGGAGTTGCGGGTAAGTGGTTCTTGTAACGCAGTTGAAGTATTTGTTGAATAAATTGAATTATATGAATCCATGACTTTTGACGCACTTCGTACGCGTTCGGAATGCGATTAGCCGCTTTCAGAGAGTGACAGGAATCTTAAGATGGCTCCTTCTAGAGTGAGTTTCTTTCTTAGCCCGCCATTTCAGTAGACTGGATTAGAGACTTGTTCAGTCAGTAGCATACCCAGTTTTGCTAATCAGCGAGCCTACAGTTCTCGTTCTTCGACGATATTATGTGCTGCATATAGGCAAATAGGCTGCAAAAACAATTAGAATAATAAGCATTTTAAAAATACACAAATACATAAAGAGTAAGGTAAAGTTGTCCCTGTGCTTAACTAATTAAGCACTACTCCATGAATGCGTATTGGGGAGTGGATGTATAGATCCACATTTCTTGACCTCGGCATTAGTTGGTTAGTGGTCAGCTTCACGCCCGGGCCGATTTACTTCCAGGAAAAGGGCCCCGGTAACCGTCAGATATGAGGTTGGGTGAACCCCCAGAGCCGGTCTGGACGTCTTGTAGAAGAGAAAATTCTTGACCCTACCGGGACCCAAACTCTGACTCCTCGGTCGTCCAGTCCGTAGCCAGTCGCTTTACCGGCTACGCTATCCCGGCTCCTTCATTTTCAAATAAACATAACCAAAATTATATACACATTTGGTCTCTGATATTAAGGGAGGAACATAGACTGAGGATGTTTGAGAACAGGGTGTTGAGGAGAATATTTGGACCGAAGAGAGATGAAGTTAAAGGAGGTTGGAGAAAACTGCATAATGTGGAGCTTCATAACTTGTACTCTCCTCCAAGTATAATTAGAATTATCAATTAGAGAAAGATGAGGTGGGCCGGGCATGTAGCACGAATGGGGGAGCTGCAGAATTGGCGCCTCCTCAAGAAAGGCACAGCCACAAGAGTAAGACAAAAGCTACTACAGTTTATTAAAGCTAGAACTTTAAGCAGGTACACACAGGCTTGTAAGAGTGCACCCACTTGCTGGTGAACGAGGAAGGAGATTCTGTCCTTGTTCATTCGGTTGGAGTGCACGTGAAGCTGGTGCCATGTCCCTCCTTCTCGTGACTGTCGGCTGGCTGGCCCTGACCCTGTACATGGTATCCACGGTGCACGATTTGCCCCATAGTATCTCCCGTCATCTCTTTGTATTATTGTATGTGCCAGTAGTTATCGCCGCGGCTCTATCTGAAGACATCTGTCAAGTGGAACATTTGTTAAAAAATGTGTAAAATGTCTGCCGATTCCGCCCTCTGTCAAGGAGTTTGTTTCCTTTTATTGGGAACGTTTTTATGTAAGAGACAGTAAAGTAAGTAAGTACAGGTATCCCTGTAACAGGCCGTGGAGGCCCATAGGGTTGTGAGACGTTGAGGTTCCCACATTATCTAGACAATCGGCTCACAGATGGCGGTAAGGTTGTGAGCCTTACGCGCCGGCCGCCCTTTACCCTCAAGAATATTCCAAGAATGTTCCTGGTACTCATTTCTGTTAGAGGCTGAGTCAACCCAGGGCCATATTGCGGCAGGAAGGATTAGGTAAATTGAAAAAAATCAAGTCACGTCATCGGGATTCGATCCGGCGACCTTCCGGCTTGTAGCATAGTGCCCCAACCAACTACACTACCACGTGCCCCCCATGTAAGAGACAGTATAAAAGAAAATCTTTATAAAACTGAGCTCGTAGTATCGTAGTAATGCTGATATTCGCATAATCAGCTCTTAGTAAGAAGTTGTTAGCAGCCACTGAATCGTAATTATACTCTATTTTTTACTTCGTGTCTTTAGTCCGCAGACGAACTATACCGACCGAGCTACCGCCGCTATTTGACGACGTTAATGCCAAGTTTAGCGGATAGAGGGTGTCGCGTGGTCAGCGCAGCGAATCCCCACGGCCGTTAATTTCGGTTTTCTAAACAGGGAACTCTCGTTATATGTATAATTGCAATATATTGTGACAAGACGCCTGAAAGCCGGAATAGTTCATTGCTAGAAAAGGCCCCTTTCCTAAGCAACGGATTGGCTTATAGGTAAACCAGACCATTTTTACGAAATTAACACACGTTTCCGCAGCAACGGAAAAACACAGAATACTTTAGGAACTGTCAGAGGTTGTGATCTCTATTTGGTTCACCCCGAAGTTATAAGATGTGGTAATGTGTTCCGCAAACTGTGATCTGAGAATGACTGCGCTGGCGAGGACCAGCAGCAAACGTAAAAGATAGACCCATTCTCTCGTCCGAGAGGATGTTACGTAAGGGCTATTCCACGTAACCGCAAATGTTCAGTTGGAAAAATAAAATTACTGGTCGTGAGTCTCAAGGGGCTTGTTGCCAAGACAAATTGATTGGCCGTAAACTCTGATTCTTGATTCGTCATTCGTAAGAGAGTTCAGGGTTCAGTTGTGGGGTGTTAACCAGCGGACAACGGAAGCTGAAGAAGTGATCGATTCGTAAATCAGAACAAAGTTAGTCACAGAAGAGAAGACATTCATATTCAAGTATGAGAGCTGTTCTAATTGACTGTAATTAAGAGTGATTGTAATAGAAGTGTCAATAAATCCAATCATTCACTCCAGAACCCGTTATCATTAGTCACGGAACCCCGGACACGTAACAGTATTTACTCTTTTCATCTTAAGCGCTGATACAGTGAAAGGTCATATCACTTACTGTTAGACTGCAACGTGCTAGCCCAGCTAAACTCTAGCAGACAAGTGACGATTGTCATATCTGTGTAGGACTCTGAGAAGTGAACCAACAAGGACGACAAGTTATAAGGCAGCTGCGACAGCCGACGATCTGTAAATAAGTAATAATTCGCAAGGACAATAAGAGGACAAATTACACCTAGAAAAACAATCATTTATAATTAAAAAACTTTGCAAGTGTGAAACTTCGTTTATCGGATTGAGGTTGTTTGAGAACTGGTATTAAGGAGGATATTTGAACCTAGAATATACAAAAAAATGTATTATAACTGACGAATATTTAAAAAACTTTTTAAATAATTTTACATTAACATAATGGCATGCAATGAAATAGAGTAGTGTAATTGGGGCACCTGATGATGGCACTGTGTTGCCGAAACATGTCGTGAGGTGACAGGTACAAGTGAATGCACTGCAAGACGGACACTGTATATATATCATGGACGAAAATCAGTGCAACAGGACGCTAAAATACAACATTAGAGAAATCAGATGATAGGACGTATAATGAGGAACTTCATAACTTGCACTCTTCTCCAAGTATAATTAGAATGATCAACTCAAGAACCGTTAGATGGTCAGGGCATGTAGCGCGCATGGAGAGAGGTGAAATTCATACAAGTTTTCGGTAGGAAATCCAGAAGGAAAGAAACCACTATGAAGATTTAGACGTAGGCTGGAGGATGATATTAAAATGTATCTTTGAGAAATAGGTTGGAGAGTTGTGAACGGGATTCATGTGTGTCAGGATAGGGGACTAGTGGCATGCAGTAATTTTAAATGCAGCTGCTCAACTTAGGTGCAAATTATTTCATCTTTTACACTTCTGTATAAACTTTCTTGTGAATGGTAGCATAAATAACGTGCACTCAAGGTGTAAAATAAAGCAAGAAATGACGATAAAGAATCCCATATAAAACTGCAGCGCAGGAATATATTGTATCCCCAAGGGAGAGAGTAGCCTGCTTTGCTTCCAACCCTGATTGGAAAAGGATAGGTCGGGGTTCCTTTTGCTGCGTTGCTTTTCAGGCTCTAAGGTTACTTCCATATTTTTTTTGTATGGATATGAGAAATAGAAGAGAAAATATTTGTTTTTCATTCTTTTTACCGTATTCGGGTTTCCGATTTCCATAATATCAATTTAAGTACCGCTTTCGATCTTCTACTGGACATATTTCTCTGAAAGAGAGCCAGAATTTTATCTCAGAGGCTTTGGAAGACACAAACGGATGGAAGAACGGGGAATCTCCAGAAGGTTTCCGCTACAGATGTATGTTCCCTTGCATTAGCTCGGTTGAGAGAAGGTTTCAGATGGAAACGTGCTAAAGAAACGGGGGATAATTATGTTACTTTTGCAGAGGCACGCGGTAGCGGAGTAGATTGAGACACTATTCTTCCAACCGGAAGGTCTTGGGTTCTATTCCCAATGAGGTCATTAGATTTTTCAATTGGCCTATTCTTCCAGCCGCACTATGGCCCTGGGTTGACTCAGCCTGTAACAGAAATGAGTACCAGGAATATTCTTGCGCGTAAAGAGCGCCTGGCGCGTAAGGCTGGCAATCTTATCGCCATCTGCGAACCGATTGTCTAGAGTAAACATTGGAGCCTCGACGTCTCACACACCTATGGTCCTTCACGGCCTGTTTCAGGAATAGCTTTACCTTTATACCTTTTTGTCTTGAAATATTTCATAAATTATACTTGTATTTGCTCGTTTAAAAATTACGAAATGTATTCCTAAAAACAGGTTGTGATATATAACGTAACATTAAGGCTGAAAGCCGGAATAATGGAGCGAATAGATGCGGCTATTGCTAGGCAACGGCGTGGTTGACACGTATAGGCGGCAAAAAATAAATGCGCAAGAATGGAGGACTTGGTGTTTTCAGCCGTCATGTCACAATTTCTATTTGGAATGGAGTGAAAATAGGCCTCTCGATAATTTTTTTTTACTCTTACTCAGTTCCGTAATAAGTTTTCACATATGGTAGGACACCTTGAACGAGTGATCAGTCCGTCGTAAGGCCGCTACCTAATCACATTACAACACACACGCACATAATACACGCACGCACACACACACACCAAACATCCATGCCTTAAGTGGGATTCGAACCCTCGATTCCAGGTTTCTCGATATAACAACGTTTTATAAGACCCGACTATTCTCATTTTGTGCCTGTTACGCTTTCTACTTTCGAGGAAGAATTTGTTTTGACGTCGAATTAGGAAAGATCAAGGAACAAGCCTTATTTTAAGTACCGTTATGGTTTCAGATTGAAGAAATTAATGATAACAAATACGCATCAATAATAATTGCCTGCATCAGGGATCGAACTACAAATACGGAAGAAATTATTTAGTACGTATTCTACACATAATAAACGTGAAAACACTCTGCGTTGGGTTCACTGCAATATGTGGAATAGTAAATTGGGCAGAAATGTGGCCCATTAGCAGATCATTAGGTTACAAACTGGTTTTATGTCAATATTATGTTTGTTCTTCCTTACATGTTATGGCCAACTTTTATAACCAATTAGCCAGGGTATTCATTTTTTATGGAGAGTAAACTGTTTCAGAGGAAATCATATTACATAATCAGTACTACAGAGTGTCAGAAAATAAACATCTTCTTCATTATACTTCATTATACATTCATATAGGGAAAGAATTGCAAAAAAAAAAAAATGTGTAAATTTAAACGATGTCTATGTGTGATAATGTACACCATTTCTTCCTACGTCAAGGAGGTACTAAAGGACTCGATATAAGTCGATACGCGCTTTATGTGAAGTTAGGGCCGTGTTGTATCAACACAAATTAGAATTATATTCCTTACAAAATTGACCGCCTCTGTGGTCTAGTGGTCAGAGTTCCTGGCTACCAATCCAGAGGTCCCGGGTTTGATTCCCAGCTCTACAAGATTTTCTGATAAATAGTGGGTCTGGAACGGGGTCCACTCAGCCTCGTGAGGATAACTGAGGAGCTGTTTCAAGGAAATAGCAGTTCCGGTCTAGCAAACCGAGATTAACGGCCGTGTGGATTCGTTGCGCTGACCACGCGACACCCTCTTTCCACAAGCGGTGGTCGCTCGGTCTGTATAGTTCTCTTGCGGACTGAAGGCCACGGAGTTTGTTTTTGTGTTTACTTTCAAAATTTAGTGTGAGGCGTCACGCCGAGTTTTGTCGAAATATTTTAGTTACTCTCACTAGTAGTATATCCAGATGGACCGACAGCCACAACTATTTATATGTTCATTTAACGTGTTTCGTAAAACATACAAAGGCAATAATCATATGCAGATTATGTATAATTTCATTTTTATTATGATTTATAGGTCTCTCAGTCCTATGGCGAAGCATTGTCCTGTGTAGAGAGACTCGGCGTGGCTGTTAGGTATGTTTCGTTTCATTATGACGCACAGATTGTAACCCCTCAGAAACTAGTTCACAGCTGTGAACATTATGGCGGATGATAAGTGATAAAAACAGCCGAGTAAGGGCAATTGCTTCAAGATTCCAGGCGCTCACGTTCCGAGTGTTGAACAAAAAAATGACCGTGAGGCTAAGCGCCGGAGCCTCTGTAGACTTAATTTACACCTTTCTCTCTTGCTTAGTTACGGACCACATCATGAAGTCATATGGGAGAGTGGAGTTATAGCTCCACGCATACTTAATCTCGTACTGGATTGATGTGAATGGCCAGCTTCACGCTTCGGCCGCTTTTGTCCGGAGGAAGAAGCCGCGAGCGCTGATTTAGTAGGAGGCTAAGTGGACCCGAGAACTGGTTATAGAGAGACACATCTCTGTATTCCTTTGTTTACTTTCACTTCAGTCTAATTTAATACTATTTTAAATTAGCCAAGGGCCTGTAAGGTAGCCGAGTGGTCTGAGGCATAGTATCTTTGTTCGCGCTGAATCCGGGATCGTGGGTTCGTATCGCACACAATGAATGGATGTTTGGTATGTGTATGTGCTGTACTGTGTTTAGGTAGAGGCCTTGCGACGAGCTAATCACTCATCCAAGAAGTCCTACCGTCTGTAAAATGATCAATTTGAAAATGAAAAAACAACCTCGACATTTCAAGGTATAAGAGGAACGGATTAATTAAGTCCGTAAGTTAAATTAACTGAGAATATAATGTAAAAGTGAAGCTAAGTTGCCCCTGTTCTTAAGCAAGTGAGATGGCGTGAACACAGTAGCTCCACGCTTTGTTAACAGCGTCACTACTTGGAAGTGAGTGGTCAGCTACATGTCCCGGCCTCTTTACTCGCGGGCCAGCCTCTGGTAGTCACTGGAAGCAAGACTAGGCGGAGCTCCCACCGGGAATCGACACTGACTCTGTGACGTAAATATTATAAAACGTATCTTGAACGTCAAGAAATTAATGTGTGTTTTGTTGTTGCCCAGCAGAAACCGGTTTACACGTACATATCTAGTGAGACCAGGTGTGACATCTTTAGTTCATTGAGTCTGATAAGCGCATTGCTCGGTACTCTTGGTGGAAATATGCAGCCACTGGCGATTGCCGACATCTGTTGAAGGGTAATGTTAATTCTACTGAGTATGGAGGATGGGGGAGGTAGACACTTCAAGGTTATAAATAATTTGGCCAGCCAGCTTCGGCTCGTGCCTTCAACAGCCTGTAGAAGAACTACATAAACAGTGATAGAGTTCGAATTCGAGTTAGGGCTATAGTCTGGCCGCGCCATAGCTCAAGCGGTCAGTCGCTGACTTCCCACCGCGGCGGCCCGGGTTCGATCCCGGGTCTGGTCAAGTGGGATTTGTGGTGGACAAAGTGGCGCTGGGGAAGGTTTTCTCCGAGTACTTCGGTTTCCCTTGCCAGTCTTCATTCCACCAATTGCTTCACAATCAGCCTCACCTATCATCTGGGGCTGGTACAATAGGCCAGAAGATGCCGCAGTACAAGGGACTTAGTCCGATCCCACTAGCAGTAAAGAAAAATAGGGCTATAGTCGGTAAAGCGACGGGGTACGGGCTTGATGGTCGGTGTTCGAAATATGAGATGTTTCTATGATCCAGACCGGATCTGAGGTCCATCCAGCTTCGTATCGGGGGCTCATTCCCAGGGGGTAAAGCTGCTGATTCTAGATAGGGACCAAGGATGGGAAATATGTTGCCCAGCGAGCAGCTGTTAGTTTGTGAAGAAACATACCGCACCTTAATTTATTTTTATCTTTGTAACTAAACGGAAATTATTATACCGAAAAACGTGGTTACTCTGCTTCATTTTCAGAGCAATAGCCTGTTCATATGTCGGATTGTCTCGCTGAGAATTTCCTCGGCTTTCCTCAGTCCCTCCAAGCCATTAACAGAAAATTCCCTTGAAACAGACGGAGATCGTTTGTGTTCACATTCCTTTCAGTTAATCTTTCTTTGTCATTCCGCCGTTCAGAAACAAGAAATGTGTCTGCAACTGCACGAATACATACAGAGTTGTGTAGGCTTTGAGGCTCCCACAGCTGTCGTTAACGAGGGCTCTCTCTTCTGAGATATAACGTCATATAGTCCGTTGACAGTCAACCGACGTTTAGAGGTACGTGTAGCCTATGTCTTCAGGATCGGAGTGTAATCCAAGCAAGAAACCAGCATGAAGAAAGAAGCAAGCATAGCATTCAGGCATCATGCTCGTATTTATATTCTACACTGAAGACGGAGGAGATGTATTCCTCCGAAATTTCAGTTGACGTCCAGTGTTTACATCGTATTGTGTCCCAGAAGACAGAACTCTTCATATTCGAATATATTTGCAATATATAGCAGCAGTTTTTGAAATGATGACAATTCGGAATCCGGTCTACAAAAACCCAGATTAACGGCCTTGGGGATCCGTCGCGCTGACCACGCGACACCCTCTATCCGCTAAAGTTGTCACTAACTTCGCCGACAAGCGGCGGTCGCTCGGTCGGTATAGTTCGCTTGCGGACTAAAGCCACGGAGGTTTTTTGTCGGTTTAGAATGGGTAATATTTCCCTCTAAAGCGCCATACGGGTGTTATTAAACAAAATAAATGCCCAACTCTTTGTTTATCTCTCTTGTTAATCCATGATGAAGTATTCAGTGCGGGCTGCTTTTATATGAGATTTCGTGTCAAGGATTTCCCAATTATCGCAGTATATAGCACGAAGAAAATAATTATGATAACGTAAAAACGAAATTGACATTATAGTTTAGGCTAAAGGAGGACATGCAATAAAAATACAACAGCATGTCAGGTCGTGTCGGCTTATCACATATTTCGAACCACACACACATATATATATATATATACAGGTAGGCAATTCCTGATGGATGTTTGCTGTAAAGAGTGACATGCAAATGCAGACTGTACTGCCGTACACCCTCTCACGCTTCTGTATTATTTATAATTGCGTGACTTTGTTCCTGCTGATACGACAATGGACCCAGCAGGTGGGTGGCTGACAAATTCAGAGGAATGGACGTTTAGAAAAGCGGCGTAAATATGTTGGGTTCTGGGTTGTGTCTGCTAGATGAGTCCATGTATAGGGTAGGATAGCACTTCTACCTTGATGATGGAGATAGCACGTTGCTCCGAAACGACGGTAACGATCTACCGAATAACACGAACTCACCTCGAAGAAAACAACAATTATCATAGTTATCGCTGTGAAAGCCTCAGATGCTAAGCACAACCACACGAAGGTGACAGGTGGAATGGAAGTACACACATTACTAAACGTGATGGATGAAGAGTGGTCAGTTTGTTCCATCCGATGGAAGGCTGGGTTGGCCGCAGAGGTCTTGTAGAACTGGCGGCGAAGGGAAACATTTCTCAATTATTGCGGTCTTTTTGGTTATAACGCCTTATAGCTCGGAGACATCCCGACGTTCCGCAGGAACATATCGCCTCCATGTTCAGGGTCAAAGAGTAAGCCACGCTAGAAACTATAAGCAAGCGGCAAACTATGTCAGGCTGAATCTTCCATGCGCGACGCGTTTAGCTTGCCTCCAGCTTGTGCTGATTTCTTGCTTGGCTTTCTCTTCGATCCTGAAGATGGAAGCGATACTCTTATATTCTTCAGAAATTCTGGGCTGTCTCCGAAATAAACGTCGTTAGAAGGCAGAAGATCGCACGCTTCATAATCACCACATTGAGAGCATAAAATTCAACAAAGAAATTTATGTATTGAAGTCCAGAAACATTTGACTATATAACATGACCGTGGGGCACGCGGTAGCGCAGTTGGTTGAGGCACTATACTACAAGCCGGAAGGTAGCGGGTTCGATTCCCGATGAGGTCATTGGATTTTTCAATTTACCTAATCCTTCCAGCCTCACTATGGCCGTGGGGTCGACTCAGCCTCTAACAGAAATTAAAACCAGGAATCTTCATGTGGGTAAAGGCCGGCCGGCGCGTAAGGCCATCTGTGAGTCGTTTGCCTAGAAAATATGGGAGCCTCGACGTCTCACAACTATGAGGTTCCATGTTTCGTTACACGGATAGCTTCTATATAAGTTGCACGCAAGATCGAATTTTGTAAACGTTCTGATTCGTACAAGTTACACTTCATCAAATTATTATTAGACCTAATTTTGATGTGACGCTAGTAAAATACATATTATTAAGAGTGCACGGACGGATGTTAAAGAAACTGTACCACAAGGACTGACTGTCACATATGTGGGAATCCTAAAATAACTTAAGAGTCTTATAATCTGATCGTTCTGTCATTTAATTCCTGTCAGATAAAAGGTAACAGGCCGTGGAAACCCATAAGGTTGTGAGACGTCGAGGCTCCCACTTTTTCTCAGACAATCGGCTCGCAGATGACGGTAAGGTTTTCAGCCTTACTCTGGCTCCGCTATTCCGGCTTTCAAGCGTCATGCCACACTATGAACCTCTTAAACACCGAGTCATAGTCAAAATCACATTACGACCGACGGTCAGTCGGCCAGTCTGTCTCGGTGTCAAGCCCCATCTGGGGCCCATGACCAGGTTCTTGTTAGTGCCATGCAGTTGCGGTTTTATCTATGTGGGGCACCATCTCTGACGAGAAGACGGGTCTATCATTTACGGCGGTCAAAATCAGTAGTGTATATCATCTGTATTTACAATTTTACATGTCAGCATTCTACATAGTCAGTTGTTAAGAGCCCTGTTCCTTGTGGACACCTACTATTTACAGTTTTACATGTAACGCAGTATATATTCTCAATTTATACAAGACTTGGCATAGAAGATGATGCCCTAACTCATGTAGCTGATGCTAAAACGGCTGCCTAGTCACCTGAACGGTCGTACGCTTGACCACAGCCGACCTCAAGCCTCCTATATTTTCTGTGTCGAGCTTCAACTTGTCCGATGTCGCCGACATTTGTATTCTGAAGACTTTGTATCACCTCTACTTGTTGCCTGCATAATTTCATTATGTACTCTTAAATATATGGTACTTGGAAAGTCATGTGCAACTCGCGGACCGGTGTGCACCTTGATACTTTACCAGTGGTGCGGAGAACATTGTCTTGGAGGCGCTGCGATTTCAGAAGGTGGGTATCTGCCGCAAATTCCTACGCGTTGAGAGTAGAATTCACTGCTGATTTAATTAGTGCTGTGTGGAAAGTTAGCTTAATTTTAGCGCGTAATCGCTCAATCTTAAATAGGGAATAAACTCTAATAAACATTCTGAAAGCCTTGGCTTCGATCATTTCTGTATGCAGTTTCCATGAGTTGATATAGAAGGGACTTTGAAACACTTTGCAGCTTTATAATCCCGCTGATTAACTCCCGCTATTCCGTTTATGAAATGTATTCCAATGTGATTTTTCCACTTCTCCTACTTCGCAAACCTACATAATCTATGCAGCTGGTAGCGCCGTTAAACAAACATAAATAAATTGATATGCTAAATAAATGAATTACATTTCTCAGTGGAATATCCGATATGGCCACAGATGTTTGATATCGTCATTGAAAACACTGCATCCGAATATTAACTGTTATTTTTAGGTTTTGACCGCCTCTGTGGTCTAGTAGTCAGAGTTCCTGGCTACAGATCCAGATATCCGGGTTCGATTCCCGGCGCTACCAGATTTTCTGAGAAGTAGTGGCTCTGGAACGGGATCCACTCAGTCTCGTGAGGATAATTGAGGAGTTATTTCAAGAAAATAGCGACTCCGGTCTAGAAAATCGAAATTAACGGCCGTGGAGATCCGTTGCGCTGACGACGCGACACCCTCTACCCGCTAAAGTTGGCAATTACTTCGCCGACAAGCGGCGGTCGCTCGGTCGGTATAGTTCAGTTGCGGACTAAAACCACGGAGTTTGTTTGTTTGTTTCCTTACGGGTCCACGTGACTTTGCGGAGGGATGTCACATTATTCCGTATGAATCCACGTTCGGAAAGAAGTTACCATACACAGCGTAACAAGTTAGTTTAGAATAAAAATCCCTAATTATGCTTTCGAGTTATTGTATCAAAGCTGCTCTTTCGCTTGAAACTTTAAATGAAATTCCTAAATCTTTCCATTAAATACTATCAACTTTTCTTGTACGGCTTTCTTCCTTAGTTACTATATCGTACTTTGTAACAGAAAATTAATAAGAAATTATGCAAGGAATATTTGCCTAAACTTCAAAATATGAGCGAATGATTATTAGATTTACTTACGAGACAGTTAAATACCGAGTTGATTATATTTCCTTAAAAACTGAAGTTCAGAAATAATAATGTTTTTGATATATTTTAACATGGCTGTTACAAAAGAACAGAACCCCAACTCACGTGATGTCAGCAGTTTAAATCGATACAAATGCGTGTTAGGAGTTGGAAATACAGGACCGTGTTACATTAAAGTTTGATTAACCCATATTCAGAGTTGATGATGCAAGCAAACTGCAGAAAATTAAGGACATGGAAATGAATCATGGAGAAAATAGTCAGCTGTTTCTATTGAGAACTTATTGACTTAGTGACTATAGGCGGGATTTGGGTTGGTAAAATCCGAAGTTAATATATTCGTTTAAGATTCATTTTAATAGCATTCTTCTCGTCTGTTCGTAAGCAGAAAGTCCAACAATTCCTCATCTAAAAATTTCGGCAGACTATTAAATGTTACACAGGATTTCAGTGATGGATTTCTATTGACACTTCAAGTAGTTACAGCAAAGGCGGGGAATTTTTTGAAGGAACTGAACCCTCGCTCCCGAAATCAAAAACAACTCTGCTGGCGAGTACCAGCAGCAATTTACCGCTATACCATGAAGGAACTGAAAGATTATTAGCTTATATGGAAAGACCAAGCTTTATGAAGTTACCTGGTTTCTTATTTCGTCCATTCAAACTACACTGCTCTACACAGAGTCCAACTACTGAAGGCATGAAAGGCGCTGACGGTCTGTAAATTACAAAGAAGCGAGAAAGATTTCTAAAACAACGCCCTCGTTTGCCGGAGCGGTGAAGGCAAGGCGGCAGGTGGCACGCAGTTCAAGGAGGCCATAAAACGAGCGAGTTTGGAGCAACACCTGCCCTGCCTTAGCTGACCTCTCCCGGCCCCATCCTATTTGCTTTGATTGTTGTTTCTCACAGACCGCATCGTGATCCCGCACGGGCAGGGTATACAGCGAACTGAGATCATACCTGACTTCACGAATACAATTGCTGTTTGTGTGTGGGTGAAGTGAGATCGAAACTTCCTTCGAAAATTCGATCTTTACTGCCTCTCCTTCCATCTGTAAAGTTTGTGACGGAGGGCGAGTCTGCACCTTGACGTTCTATACGAAAAGCAAAGCGAAGCAGAAAAGAAACGCCCTATCTGTATGTTCGCCCCTCTGCACATTCTGCACTTAACACTCAGAATTCATCGAACTGTGATGAACTTTTGTATCTACTGTATGACAAACCAGTGGAAAATTTGGCATATATATTTTGAAATTAGACACTAATTAGTAAGCAAATTGGTACTACGCTTAACCCAAATAAACTTTTCAATTTATTCCTGATAAAGGTAAAGTTGTCTCTGCTCTTAAACAATTAAGGACTACGCCATGAAGACATATGGGAGAGTGGATGTATAGATCCAGGTTTTCTTGATCTAAGCACTAGCTGGAGGTGGTCAGCTTCACGCCCCGGCCGCTTTACTCCCGGAGAAACAGCCCCGGTATTGGTTAGGAGGCTGGGTGGACCCCGGGCCGGTCTAGACGACGTGGAGAAGTGAAAATTATTGTCCCCACCGGTACTCGAATTCCGACCTCTTGGTCGTCCAGTCCGTAGCCAGTTACTATCCCTCCTTCCTTCCCCTCGGCGCTACAGCTCAGGGTGAGCTTTGGCCTCCTGAACAGTTTGCTCCCATTCTTCTCTGTTTCTTTTCACTTTTATTTTACGGAGATCATCATGCACATCCTCCAACCATCTCAACTCCTTAGCTCAAGTCGATTTCCGTTCAATCCATCCCGGGGGTGATTATCCAGTTTCTGAACAATTTAGTTTTTACAGGGTCAGGATCTTAGCCTCACGCCCAACCCCCAACCTGGAGGACCAGGGTAACTCTCTTCGTCGGGCTCCTACCCCTTGACCTGTCCGCCATGGGTGGCCCTACCAGTAGCTACGCTACCGCCGGCATACCTCTCAGGGTCTCAGGAGCACTCAAATCCCACCACCACGATAAGGTGGAGACACGATCGGTGGGCTTCCAGTCACTATACCGACTGTGCCATTCCGGCTCTCAGTTTATTCCTATTATAGAGAGCGAATAAAGAGGAATATTGAGGTCATAGAATTAGAGTGAGCGAGTTGCTAGTGCACAGCGTGAACCTTCAAGCTCGAGGACCACTTATTTTCGGCTGTCTACGACTGCGTATTCAGTGGCCTGCTTTTGAAGCAACAGCTGAGTCTGCGTGCGTCATACGAAAGCAGAGGATCCACCATGCCATGGCGCGAGGAAGCTAAACAGGAAATTCATGTTCGTTGCCGTTGTTTCGCAATGCTATGTTCATAAAATCTAACCTTGATATGAGGATATCAACTTTATTTCGAGTCCGTAAATTATAAAAGGGAACTGACGTCCTGAAAAGAAAATTTTGATAAAGTTGGCAAGTTATTTTAAAAATTATCACGTAACATAGAAATTTTATTACTTTAAATGCATTTTATAAACTTCCTTGAAATTTAAATATAAATATTTATGATTATATTTTTATGTCATTTATATCATATATTATTTAATATTGTATACATTTTTGTCATTTAAATATTATGAATATATTCCAAAAATATATTTGCTACAACACGGCAGTCTGTTAACAAGTACTGATCCGTATTGTACCCAATGTGTTTAATTACTTGAAATGCGTTCATTTAAGGCCTGATGATGACCTAATTGTAGTCGAAACATGTAGCATAGCTATATTTGTAATAAATAAGTAAAATGTTCATTAACATCTACTATCTCCATTAAATATATTTCCATACTACTAGTTGCGTTGTGTTGACGGTTATAATTCAAATAAAAGAAATATAATTTTAAGTGAATTGTTATGGTTACATGTTAAAGCGATGTTGCATTTTCTCCGGGCTCCATGCCTGATGCTTGCACAGTCTTAAGGGACGTCGCTTAACTAATTTCTGTAACTTAGTTTAACAAACTATTCCCTGGAACTTACGCTCTTCTTCCAAGGTTCTGTTCTTTGCGTCAAGAAACTGAATTCTGTACTGTCTTCGGCTGCCTGCAGATAGAGGAGCAACGTTAATCTTATACAGTTCAAATTCTACCACAACATTAGCCTACTGACTAAACTCTAGAAACTAAACAGGTATACGTGTATAGTGTTTCCACTTGCCTGAGGGAGGCACTTGCGTGAGTACCGCTTTGAATTATTGTAATACAGAAATATAAAACGTAGCGATTCAGACCATTGTACTGTGAGCAAAAATAATGGAGAGCATGTAGGACTGGTAACTAATTTGCATTCCCTCCCTTGGGCCCTTAGAACTGCATTTATTCCTAGAGCTCCAAAATTTGTCTTTCTATGGTGTGCCCAAATATGTTGTTTTATTTTAAGTTCTATTTTTCCATATGTCCTCTCGGTCATTTGGGCGTGAGCGAGTTTCAATAATGAATCTGTAAACAACGCCCGTTGCTGGGCAACAGATTTCTAACAGGTACCAATGGACTAACTGGGAAATTCTGTTCTCTCCGCAGTCCGTGCGGCAGTTTCGTGAGTCAACAATAAAAGAACTGTTGGAAGCGATGTTTTCTATTTGGTCTGTGAGGAGATGTTATAAGCAAAACAAGTCTAGAATTTAGTCAGTTCGAGTGAATCAGTAATCGCCGGCCAGTAAGAATGTGAACATGAAAGTTGAGGGATCTAGGGCGTTGTGAGCCGCTACAAGACAACGACTGGTGAAGACACAGCAGCCTCAGGAGATTTAGTACGTGGTGTAGTTAACTGCAGAGTGTACGAATTAGCGATAGCGCTTTACCTACTTGTAGCTACGATCTGTAAGTGTTCAGTAAATTCAGTTACCAATCCACACCCTGTCTATAGTCACTCATACGCATGACAATACATATGCACATCATTTATTCAGCGTACTCTTGTATGCAGTGTTTCTGATGTTTATGGACTGTAAGGAGGATGGGTTCTTGGCCTCTTTTGGAGGTCCTAACTAATTAACTGACTTCATTACTCTGCAACCAGCCAAGCGTGATGTTGTGACAAGGATAGTACGCTACCCCAGCAATTGCTTGTCTCTACTGGTCGCGACTTAACTTAGTATTCACATGACTGCAGGCTCGTTATCCTGACTGTACCTTTCTCTTGTTTTCTCACTTCCTGACAAATTAAGAAAGCTTAAAATAGATGTCAGCATCTACCTGCTACTTCCCAATTATTTATTCATAATTATACTGTCATTTCACGCTGTATTGTCTCTGCAATTAGTAATTAATTATCAAGTATATCAGCAGACAATAACAGTCCTTAACTTGAAGGTCCTTGTTTGGTGAATTGTTTCTCTTTTTGCTACGAAATTTAGTGACACTGCGGTTAATTTTGAATTTATTCTCTCAATTTGAGGCACTATCCCAGCTTTCGGTCGGAAGTGCTGGCCACGTAAGTCAGTCAATAGCCCGCGCCATAGCTCAAGCGGTTAGTCGCTGGCTTCCCACCGCGGTGGCCCGGGCTCGATCCCGTGTCTGGTTAAGTGGGATTTGTGGTGGACAAAGTGGTGCTGGGGGCAGGTTTTCTCCGAGTACTTCGGTTTCCCCTGCCAATCTTCATTCCACCAATTGCTCCACAATCACCCTCACCTATCATCTGGGGCTGGTACAATAGGCCAGAAGTGGCCGCAGTACAGGGGACTTAGTCCCACCCCACTAGCAATAAAAGAAAGGTCATTCAATAATGATAGGATAGTTAAATCGGGGAGTTCGCTATGTTCACACAATGTTCTATCATTGGCATGATAGACAAAGAAGAGTACACGATTCTATTTTTACTTAAAGCATACAAATATTTAGGAAATACATTATGAGCATGTGAACTTGATTGAACTGGCTTCTGAGCTTGCTTCTGTCGTGACTGTATTGATAGATCTTCTACATGACATCCACAAAATTTCTGTAGTCTTTAAATACTGATGCCTAGAGATGGCTAGCTCAATATCCCGCCATAAGAAGTGAATCACGGACTAGTAAAAAGTAAAGCTATCCCTGTAACAGGCCGTGGAGGCCCATAGAGTTGTGAGACGTTGAGGGTCCCACATTTTCTAGACAATCAGCTCGCAGATGGCGGTGAGGGTATCAGCCTTACACGCCGGCTACCCTTTACCGCCAGGAAGATTCCTGGTACTGATTTCTGTTAGAGGCTGAGTCGACACCAAGGCCATAGTGCGGCTGGAAGGATTAGGGCAATTGAAAAATCCACTGACCTCATCGATAGTCGAACCTGCGGCCTTGCGGCTTGTAGCATAGTGCCTAAACCAACTACGCTACCGCGTGCCCCATAATAAATTGAATTATAACGCAACGCCTTATACAGGTATCCTTTTGGTCTCGTTACTATGTAATGTTACTGATATTGTCCATGGACAGATTTCGATCCAATTTTGTATTTAGATGTCTTACTTAAGTAAAGATTTAGTTTCAGATGTTCTGTCCCGTCACTGGACTGCCAAATCTGACTTTCCTCTTCACCCACTCACTCATGGAGCTGAGCCCTTCTTGAAAAGCCACCAGCTGTGCAGCTACTCAAGAATTTCCAGCCATTTTGTGGAACCCTCAGGTTCATTACCGTGTTCACAAGAGCCATCCACTCGTCCGATTCCTGAATCAGTTCAATCCAACTCATATCATCCCATCTTATCTCTCTAAGATCTATTTTAATATTGTCCACCCACCTGCGCCTTGGTCTTCCCAGTGGTTTCTTTCCTTCTGGATTTCCCACCAATATGTTATATGCATTCCTCTTCCCCCAATTCGTGCTACATGACCTGGCCATCTCATCCTTATTGGCTTGACTTCCCTGTCAAGCTTTTTAAATATTTACGAAATTGAATACATTTTGTCCTTGACATACGAATGCTCGAATTACGAACGTGCGTTCATACAAACGGCGTGAGCTGTTCGTGTTTGTTGTATTGTATTTAGTTATATCTACTTATATGTCTGTGGATGTGCTGTTTAATATTCAGTTGTAACGAACGTAACATATTATAATTTAAATAGTGTTTGTTATGAGCCGTCGGTCGTAACATAACTTTGACTTTAACATTGGAGTATTCAGTAGTCCAATTTTGAACCAGGTAAAGTTCGTTACCGAGCAACGACTAGCAAGCAGATGTTGAAGATGTTTATTTTATATGTTTTAATTACACTAATCTTTTGATCGATAACATTATTTATAGTTAAGATTTGTGAGTGTCCAATAAATCTGTTCATCAAAACTAGAACCCATTACTATTCGTCACTCAAAGCACCATATATATGTGACAGTATTAAAATGGATCTTAGAGAGAGAGAATGGGATGGTATCGATTGGATTCATCTTGATCTGGGTAGGGACAAGTGGAGAACTTTCGTGAATACGGTAATGAACCTTCGAGTTTGGAAATTCTTGAGGAGCTGAGCAACTGGTAGCTTCTCAGGAAAGACTCTCTTCCATGGGGTTGGTTATTTAGTTAAGCAAGTGAAATCATTGTGTTGTATGTTGATACCAAGAATAATCGAAATTATTGGACACAAGAATAATATTTATAAGCACCTATGCAGAGTAAATGAATTTCTGTATCCATATCGCTTTCGGTCATCGTCCCTGGACAATTCTAATGTTCCACCCTGTGTAATACAGACCTAGGTACTTGTATGTTTTTCCTCTTCTGTAGTTTTTTTTTTCAATTCGACATTCCGGACATAACAGAACCAGCTTATGAATAATGCGCATGTGCTAATACCCGATGGAAATTGTACCGTGTTATTTGCTGCTTGCATAAAGACTATAATCAATTCCATATCCTCCCGCCTGGCCCCACTTCCTCCCCCTCCCCCTTCGTACTCTACTCGGATGTTCACATTTTGTATTCCCACTGAGCTTATAGCTACTGCTGCTCTGTTTTGGGATCAAGATGTATTCACCCCTCGAGTAACCCCCATCCCCAAAGGCAGAAAGTTCCTCTCACTAGAGGCATGCAATCGTTATTAGAAAGGGCTCGTGTGGGAAATCTACCCATATAACAGGTACTTAGTAGCAAAGTATGCGGGCTACAAGGTCTGGAAGAATTTCGCTTAGTAGCTGTTACGTATTTTATTTACTAACAAACACTTTTTTCCAAGTTCACTCACTCATGGAACTGAGTCCTTCCTGAGAAGCCGTCAATTATGCAGGTACTCAAGAACTTCCCAGCATTTTGTGGAACCCGAGGGTTCATTACCGTGTTCACAAGAGCCCTCCACTGGTCCCTATCCTGAGTCAGATTAATCCAGTCCATACCTCCCCATTATATCACTCTAAGATCAATTTTAATATTATCCACCCACCTACGTCTTGGTCTTCTCAGTGGCAACTTTCCTTCTGGCTTTCCCACCGATATCCTATATTCATTCAATTTCTCTCCCATTCGTGCTACATGCCCTGCCTATCGCATCCTCCTTGACTTGATCATTTTAATTATACTTGAAGAAGAGTACAAGTTATGAAGCTCCTCATTATGCAGTTTTCTCCAACCTTCTGTCACTTCATTTCTCTTCGGTCCAAATATTCTCCTCAACACTCTGTTCTCAAACACCCTCAGTCTATGTTCCTCCCTTAATGTCAGAGACCAAGTTTCACACCCTAACATTATCTTAAATTGAAGAGCACCCAACCGAAAGTGAATGCGATTTTAGAATTTTTTTAAAATTACATTTTTGTTTACGCAACTGGAACGGATTAGCACAGCGTGAGCTACGTATATTGCTGGTTGAAAGCATGTCGAAAGTGTAGCATTTTTGGATATTTGTGGTTTCCCAAAGACAATGATGTGATCTCTTTGTTAACCATTTGTGCAGGATCAGCAGGCATAGTAAACGTCAGCGGAAGTTCCTTTTCTCTTGATCACTAAAATTATAAATTATTTTGGATATTTTTTTATTTGGAGTTATTTTTAAAGGTATACTAAATACATCTCGACCAATATACATTTTCGTTTGTGAGATGTCTCAGCATGGGGCTTTGGCGTCCTACGCGGTTCTGTCTACCCTGTAAACTACACTGCATGAGTATCACAGAAGGGATTAAGTTAAGTTCTTAAACTTATTGTTATATAATTAATTCCCTTACTGTATTACTAACAAAGTGCCTGGACACTGCCGAAGGACAAAACTTAAAGGCTAAAACGGTAAAAAGGTAAATCTATCCCTGTAACAGGCCGTCGAGGCCCATAGGGTTGTGAGACGTCGAGGCTCCCACATTTTCTTTAGACAATCGGCTCACAGATGGCGATAAGGTTGTCAGCCTTACGCGCCGGCCGCCCTTTACCCCCAACAATATTACTGGTACTCATTTCTGTTAAGAGACTGAGTCGACCCCAGGGCCATAGTGCGGCTGGAAGGATTACGTAAATTGAAAAAAAGAATCATGTATATTAACAGAAACTAATACCGCGTAAATTATAGGACTTTATTATTATTATTATTATTATTATTATTATTATTATTATTATTATTATTATTATTATTGCTCTACATGGGCCTTGGCCGCTTTTTTCATTTTCTTGATCTTATACACAGTTGGTAGGACTCCTTGGACGGGAGATCATCCCGTCGCAAGGCCTCTACCTGTATATAGAATAATACAAAGACAAAATAAACGCCACGCAATACAGACATCCATGCCTTGAGCTGGATTCGAACCCACGATCCCAGTGTTCGAGCGAGCGAAGACAGTTCATGCCTTAGACGGCACGGCCACTGTGATCGGCGAATTATAGGACTCTCCGAGAATGAGATTATTGTCAGAAAGATCAAGGCTATTCGACGTACCAGGTTTTAACGAATTGTAACAGAGTTCTCAGAAAACACTCTTATTAACTTCCATGGTGCACATTAAGTCCGTGATATGTAAGAGAACAATTATGACATGGTTTTACAATGTATTCTCTATGAGTATTATACAGTCTGTTTTATTGGGTACATAATTCAGATCTCATCACCATGAGTGAGAGATAAAAATTATATTTTTGTTATGATTGTGCAATTATTCTGCTTTATGTTCAACATCACTTCGTGACGTAAAGGTTTTGGGTCTTCGATAGATCTAAGATTCTCAGAAATTTTCTTTTATTGCATACTTTTGTAACCACTTCTTATGTTATACACTGCAATTCTAGAAAGATTCCTGAGCTTCGGGAATATTGCCTTTCTCAGAAATCTTCACTGAGGTACTTACTGTTGCGGTCTGTGGGACGAGAAGGCTGAAGCGCACTTGAGTTTGGCCCCAACATCCTTAAAATATTGTTACGATTTTAGCGTGATAATAGGCTGGTTTTGGATTGATGATCGGATTTCCTGGACTCTTACAACTAGTAAGTGCAAGTAAGGGCTATGCATTCACTGTTCTATACACTTCATAAAACAGTCTGTTACAGACTTCACTAGCTATTGCTCGGTAGCGGCTTCTAACAGAGGACGTTCCGCTTCCTTTGGGTTCCCGAATTCTCCCCGGCCTCAGGTATCAGCTTCGCAAAGCAAAAGTTCACAACGACTGAACCCCAGCGGTTATCTATTATTTATTTATTATTATTGAAGGGGGTGGGTTTCCCCATGTACCGCGACTAATAGTCTATTGTACGTCCCCCTTTGATATTCTACCAGTCGCCATACCCTACGGGTACTGGTGTGTGCTATCAGCCCCGTTCAGCCAAGGAGGTCGGCGCTCGGTACCTGATACTTCCCCCATCTACCAGAGGCATTGGAAACTACTTGGGCGGGAAACGTTTTGCCTAATTTTGCTCAGAGGTCTCCTAGAGACATGAGGATCTTTTACGTGCCGTAAATCTACGACACGGGACCCACGGCTTAAAGTCCCTCCCGGAGGACTTGTTCCCTGAATTTTTCCGCCCTTAAAAATTCCACGATCTCCGCCCTGTTTGAATCCGCGTCATGAGTCATGAGGTGGGAACGTTACCCCTAGACTACGGAAGCGGTTATCTAACTCACTAACTCACCAACCAACAAAGTCAAAATCAAAGTTATGTTACGACCGACGGTCAGTCGGCCAGTCTATCTTGGTGTCGAGCCCCATCTGGAGCCAAAGACCAGTTCTTTGTTACTGTAAGACATTTAGTGGTTTGTTGGTGTGGGGTTCTCTCTCTAACGAGAGGACGGGATCTATCGTTTATAATTGCTGCTGGTCCTCGTCAGCGCACTCATTCTCGGGTCCGAGTCCACGGGACTAATGACCATATTTTACTCTATCGGATTCGAGGCTCCCCCACCCTGTAGTGCCAGGACCCCGTATTTATATCCCCCAGGAACAGAGTGGCCCAGTTATATCCCCAGGCAGTGGATTTCCCTTTCATCCGGGAGGGTAAGTCAATCAAGTGATGTTATGACCGACGGTCAGTCGGTCAGTGTCTCTTGGAGTAGAGCTCCCATCTGGAGCTTAAGACCAGAATTGTGTTACTGTCGGACAGTTGCAGGCTTGTTGGTATGGGGCGATCCCTCGGACGAAACGATTGGTCTGTCATTTGCCAAAGTCATAGGATAAGCAGGGCCAATTAGCTTATAACATCTCGGCACGGATCGCCTAGAAAACACCGTTCCTCTTTTGCAGTGCAATTGTTGCGTTCGTGTTTTTTGAGATTATTATCTTATCGCTACTGAGCCACTGCTTAGCAGTGGCCGTTTTTTGTAGAGCCCTTACTTAGGAACCGCTGTTGTATAGTTTCTTATTTCGCGGTAGTTGCCAATCAGCGCGTCTTCATGTCACAATATTATATATATATTTTTTGTACTTTGTGAGAGGATTCTTGCAACGTCTACTGAAGTCAGTGTTACTTATATAGGGAACTGACTGAGGACACGAATGATAGAGAGAGAGAGAGAATAGGGAACAAAAGGAATGAACAAACTAAAACAATCTCCGGAGTGCTGACGGTGGTGTATTACGCTTATGGTTGCTCAGTTTCTTGACCTGTCACACTGTCTGCTGTTCTGAGAGAACCCGAGATATCGGAAACTGGATCTGTTTCCATCCTCAAAGGAAAGCGTGAGGAGGCACGTACTCTACTGGGTCTGATAAAAGGGGCTCATCTCATTCCGGTGACTGAGGTTAGCTTTGTCTAAAGGAAACGACTAAGATGTCTCTCCACCCTTTCACCTGCGGAAGGAAACAGATACAGTCCCCGAAAAGTTACATTCTTTCAGAACAGTATTCTGTGAACAAAGACCAGAAACTCGATAACCCAGACATTATAACCTGTGCAAAGCGGAACCTGGAATAACAGAAATGCGACTTAAAACGTAAAATGATTCAAGGCTCATAAAGTGAAGACTTAGTTCAAGATTTTTTAGTTATGTTGCTCGCACTGCTGTGACTACAGGATTACTGGATTACTGTTAGATAATTGCAGACGTTTCGGCCGAACATATTCCCTCCACTTAATTTTCCTCCAGTACATATCCACCAGGCAATCCAGCATCACATATCAGAAGCCAGTAACCTCGATGTAAGATCACCTGTGTTATACGGAAGTCGTTTAACATGGAAAAATAAGATCAATTTTTAATGGATAATGAGTTGTTAGAATAAACATTGAATTATGTAGAAATAATTTTGTTCCATACCATGAATCTTGGAATTTAGCTATGAAGGGACATCTTGATGCAATTAGAGACTTATTCTGACCAACACTTGACAAACTGTATGCTGAATATATTTACCACTGATACGAACAACCCAATAAGCTGAAAATCTTTACGACACTATAGCACAGCGTAGCAGTAAAGTTGTCCCTGTACTTAACTAATTATGCACTACGCCATTAAGGCGTATGAAGGAGTGGCTGTATAGATCCACATTTTCTTGACCTCGGCCTTATTTGGAGGTGAGTGGTCAGCTTCACTCCCCTGCCTCTTTACCCCCGGGGAGAGAGCCCCCGTTACCCACTGGATATGAGGTTATGTGGACCCCAGAGTCGGTCTGGACGACGTAGAGAAGAGAAAATTCCTGACCATACCGGGACTTGAACTCCGACCGCTCGGTCGTCCAGTCCATAGCTGGTCGCTATACCGACTGAGCTATCCGCGTAGCAGTATGTAAGTAGATTTACTTCCTAATTTGTAACTTGGATCATAAACAATTAGGGTACGTGCCGTGAAGTGCCGTTACATAGAAGAACCTGTATTAAAGCATCTGTCTAAAAAGAAAAATTTCGGGCCCTATTTTGATTAAGATATAAACAATTATAACTGTAAAAGATATACCAAAGAAAACAACTATGAAGAATGTACTGAGGCAACTCAGTCGGTAAAAATGACAACAAACATATCCCTATACTTATTTGGATACCAAACAATAAAGATACATGGAGGAGTAGAGGTATAGCTCCACGTATTCTTAATGTCGTAATTAGGTGGAGGTGAGCGGTCAGCTTTATTCACCTTATCCCCCAGGTAGCCACTGGATAGGAGGCTGGATGGGCCTCGGAGTCTGTTTGGCCACTGGAGAGAAAAAAAAAACATGTCTACCTCGCTTCAGGTCTAACGTACATTTTACATAAAAAATGTACTTTTGTGTCTGTAAGCACGCGTTTCGTTACGGGTCAAGAGTTGAGAAATATTCAACGCCCTTGACTCTTATTTGATGAGTAATGTATTTTGTTTAAAAACAGCAAATGTATTTTGGAGCTTCTCTATACAGATGTTAGCAAATGTCTGATTTAATTTCGGTTAGTTTTGTTACAGCCTGAAATTGATACTTAAAGCCTCCCAGAGAAACTCAAACAGTGGCTTCTCCCTAATGTAATTAAAACAAGTTTATACTGAATGTGTTCCTTCTGTGTGGCAAATATTCATAGCCCTCTGAATCACAATACTGTTTAACTAACGGTTCGAATTACGTTTCTGTTATAAATAATTTTCCCAACTATTTCACTACACTTTCTAATTATCAATATATATTTGAAGCACATACCAGTGTTTAAATCGTGGTTAAATTTTTGTAAATGTGGCACTGAATCTGATTGGAGTTTTTGGGTGTTTATGACGTTCCTAGAGTTTGTTCTGATCGCGACGAATATGATGACTTCGTTAGATTCTTGATAATGAAGTATTTTATGCTCAAATTACAGACTGAAAGTGATGTGAAGTGAAGTGAAGTGAAGTGAAGTGAAGTAAATGACATTACGCATCCATGACTGTTGGTTTCCTTTTGTTTGTGTTTTGGGTGTTGTATTTTTTTTNAACTTGAACAGCACAAATTTTCTTAATGTAGCAACAGTAGCATCAGAATCCTTGTGTAGGAATTCAGATTTCAGAATTCGGTGCTTGGTTTATGAATCTTTTATTTGTTAGTTTATTGTCTTATTTTGATTTGTTCTCTCCTCTTATTATCTTCAGGATACCCAGTAGTTCTATCCGCCGATCACAGCACGGTTTAAGACATGAACTGTCTTAGCCCGCTCAAACACTGGGGTCGTGGGTTCGAATCCCACTCGAGGCATGTTTGTCTGTGTGCGTTTATTCTGTGTTTACGTAGAAGCATTGCGACGGGCTGATCCCCTTCGAAGGAGTCATACCGACTGTGTGTAGATTAAGAAACTGAAGAGCGGCCAAGACCCAACAAAGGGCTGTAGAGCCATAATAGGATTGTTTTGTTCTCCATATTTCGTAAGGTGCTCTTCCTTTGAAAGGGAGGGGATGGAAATAAAGAATACTGCAATAAGCAGTTAATGAGGAGTTCTGAAAATGAGATGTGAATATGTTGTAGAGTGGGCGTGAAGTGAGACGGGGAGCGAATGTGTGATGGAAATTAATTGTTTGAGTTGTGTTACATTGTGAACGAGAAGGTGCTAGACTATCTATCTATCTATCTATCTATCTATCTATCTATCTATCTATCTATCTATCTATCTATCTATCCACCTCCCCACCCATCCATCCATCTACAGTCCTTCTGTTGGACATTGACAGCTTTTTCAGTTTCATGATCTTATATACAGTCGGTATGACTCCTTGGATGGGAGATCAGCCGTTCGTGAAGCCGCTGTCTACAAACAGGGCAACGCACACAGAATAAACGCACACAGGCATCCATGTCTCAAGTGGGATTCGAACCCACGGTCCCACTTTGAGCGGACGAAGACATTTCATGCCTTAGACCGCTGATTAATTAAGGTTAAATGGTTTTTTTCGCTTTAAAGTGTTGTTCCATAATCATTTATTCTTAGGCAGCTTAAGAGCTCGAAGATATCAGAACATGAAATACAGAATTTAAGTAATAACGAATCTGAGATGCTAGGGAATCAGGAATGAACGGAATTCCATATTGATTTACGGTATCGAGAAAATATAGAAAGAGATTTGGGGAGCATGAATATTTGAAGGCTGTACTGACGTTAATACTATCCAAGCCTAAATTTAGGTAAGACAATCTATACGAAGAACGTGAAAGGGGGAGAAAGATAAGTACCAGAGAGAACGAAAGATGGATGAGAGGTTGAGCGAGCAGCGAGGTATGATGTTTTCCACAAACTTGAACATCGATGGAAAGTTTTCTTGCCAGGAGATTTTCTGATCCTCCACTTATAACATTTTAAGTAAGCCCCCTCTGCACTTTTATTCACTTAACTTTCTATCTCCTTCGAACAGCAAATACGCAGAGACACGATGTAATGCTGCTGCTTTGAGAGTTTTGGAAAACAGAATGCCAGCTCATGAATCCTTACAGGTTTCTGGTAAGGTGAACACATTATACCACGCTTCGCCGAGTCTCAGTTCTGTACGTCAATTTCTGTGTGGCAGGAACTCTTTTTTCTTCCTCACTCAAATTCAGAGTCACATGCCGTGTAATTACATATTCGTGGTTGTAAATATCCCAAAATATGATCCATAAAACATTCATATATCCACTGGTTTTGTAACATTTCTTCCTCAAGTGCCATCTTTTCTCACTGACGTAACGCGAGTTCCCATGACAGAGATTGCTTTGTGGTTGCCGCCGACTTTGGGCGCGGTCTGCATTTTACTTTCTTAATCAGTTGATCTCATTACGTCATAACAACAGCCGCTTCTAAAAGTTGGTATAAGGTACTGTCACGTGGTGCTGTTCTTAGCAGGTCGCTGTAGAAACTGATGCTTTGGTCCCACAGTTTTAGTTCTGAGGTAAGTTTGACATTTTCATGTTGGTTTTACGAAGAATGAATGTTGTAAATATTGTTACATAGTATCGAGGGCTTTCGGATTGGATGCTAAATTTACGTATTTACCGCTTTAACACACAACTCGTAATTACATCGCTAACTTCCACACTTTGCAAATCACCAGAGCACATAGACTAGTGTTCTCAGCGTTACTAGACGTTTCCTGGTAACGGCTCCAACAATAGATATTCCTTTGCTTCCTTGCTCAAGTCCTCTCTGAAGGGCGGGTCCTCTTCCGACTGCCTCTTTTATTCTGTCCCTTTTCTTCACAGCCTCTCGTACAGAATGGACTCGGTGCAGAGTCAAAGTCACATTGGAACTGGCGGTCAGTCAGTAAGTCTTGGTGTCGAGCCTCATCTAGGGCTAATGACCAGATATGTATTACTGTTTGACAGTTATTGTCTTGTTTTTTGTGGGGTGCCCTCTCTGGCGAGAGGACGGGTCTGTCTTTTGTATATGCTGCTGGTCCTTGCCAGCGCAGTCTTTCTCGGGCCCGAGTCCCTTGGGACTGGCGATCATATTTTACTATCTCGGATTTGAGACTTCCCTTTTCGTCGCCTCCTACGACTCGTAGGGTCACGGTGGAGGTATTCGATCCCGCCTCCACACTGATCTAGACTCGGTTGCCCCAGTTGTCTTCCTTGGCACGGACCCCGCAGGAAACAGTTTTCAACACTACTGCTATTTTTGTATGTGTCTCCGTTGCCGCGGGAAAGTGTTTACCGAGCCTTTACCTAGTAACAAATGTTGTTTCAGAGCCGTTCGCTAGCAACGGTTGTTTCTCTGGCTCGACAGTCCTTGCATTGAGAAAATATACCACAATTTGCTATGGCGTTTCGTTCATTATCCTGCATCCCACGTTCATTGAAGTGATGAAATAACATTCACTCCCCCCACACGCCATGAATACGTATGGAGGAGTGGTTGTATGGATCATGTTGGAGTTGAGTGATCAGCTTCAAGCCCCCGCCGCTTTACCCCTGGGGAAACGGGGCCCAGTACTCATTGGGTAGGCGGCTGGGTGGGCCCAGAACTGGTGCGGTCTACGTGAAGGGGAGAAAAATCTTGCTACCACCAGGTCTCGAACACCGTCCCCTCGGCCGTCCAGCGCGTAGCCAGTCGCTATACCGCTATCCCGGCTCCCGGAATTTAGTAGATTCTAGTTTAAACATACCTCCGATATTCCTACGCCGGAAAAAAATTCAAACATGCATGCGCAGGACTTCTCTCGCGTAAGGTATGACGTAAGTAGCGTGTGTTTCAAACCAGGAGTATCCTGGCTTTGTTGTTGCTTCTGCAAATGTAGATAAACAAAGATTAGAAGACATCTGACACAGAGAGAGCAGTACTGTGCGTGTGGTTGGGTCGATTCTGTGTTCCTGCAATTAATGCAAACATTTGCTAGCTGCCTTGTCACATCACGTATCCGCGATAACGCACAGGTGAGAGAGACATGGCGGCCACCTGGCCCGCAGCTGAGGTCCAGTTATCAACAGCCACCGCCATCAGTTGTAGTCAGCATTTGTATAAAAGGGGAGGGGATGTTTATCGCCCAACTGTTTGTCATTTCTGCTGCTACTGTGAAATCCATGTTCATACCACGGACTCAGAGGTTTGGTATGTATGTTATGTAACAGACAAAGAACACAAGGAGTAGCAAGATCCATCAAATGCAACAAATTTAATATGAGAATACAAAAGAGAACCTTGACATGTTTCGACCACTGCTGGCCAACATCAGAAGATACCTCCAACATTACAAAAAATAAGATGTAAAAGTTTGTGACGACGGTACATTAAAATAAATATTACGTTTCTGGACATTATCCATAGTCTTGTTTTTATTTAAAACATAACGTTTCGGAGGCTGGATTCTGTCTCCGTCTTCAGGTAAATCCTACTCAGTTGGGCCAAATTCGATAGAGCTAGTCCATGCCTCCGTTCCGGTCTCTGAAACGTTGTGTGTTAAACAAAAACAGGACGACGGATAATGTCCAGAAATGTACTACAAAGAGATGCTTTACATGTGTGATTAACGCTGGTTTTCTTAAAGGAATTTCTACTATTATAAATCGAAACTAGACTAAAATATCAATGTAATTAAAATATGTTTGTTAAATATAATTAGTCAGTGTCAGTTAAAATTAATTAGAAGTCTTGTTGTATAAGTGCATGAACACAACGACGGTCCTATTCTTCCGTTACTTGTTACGCGAAGTACCTTGCGTACCTGGCCTACATGTATGTCCGTCTGCAAACATAATATAGGTATTGAAGAAAGTCGTCTTCTGGGTTTTGGCGCCATGTATTCTTCGTTTTGGCTGACGTTTCGGAGGAACGTCAGCCAAAACGAAGAATACACGGCGCCAAAACCCAGAAGACGACTTTCTTCATAGTCATCGCCGTGAAAACCTCAAAACTTACATAATATAGGAATTGTTTAGTTCTGTATCTTCTTCACTTCGAAATAAACGTCTCAATACGTCCTTGTAAAGATTCATAAAAAGGTAAAGCTATCCCTGTAACAGGCTGTGAAGGTCCGTAGAGTTGTGAGACGTCGAGGCTCCCACATTTTTTCTGGACAATCGGCACACAGATAGCGGTAAGGTTGTCAGCCTTACGCGCCGGCCTACCTTTACCCCTAGGAAGATTCCTGGTACTCATTTCTGTTAGAGGCTGAGTCGACCCCAGGGCCATAGTGAGGCTGAAAGAATTAGGTAAATTAAAAAAAAATCCACCTCATCGGGGTTCGAACCCGCGACCTTCAGTTTCATAGCAGAGTGCCTGAACGAACTACTCCACCTCATGCCCACTTATAAATATTCCTAGCATACTTCTATTTATCAGCTCTGAGTACTGCATATTACCAGTGCGTCAGCGGTATATTACAATAAATATTATTGTTTTTTTTTTCAGAAATTTCCAAATTAATAGCGCTCATATTCATTGGCTTCGTGATTTAAGTGTCCCTCGAGGGCTGTAGTGTGTGACTGGATCACAGTGAAAAATAAGTGCAACGTGACACCGCAACAATTTCCTTTGGAATATCAACCTGCATTATGCTAGTTGGTTACATAATCTTCTTGTAGCAAAGTCCTCGGTTCTCTGAGTGGTCCGTAATGACGAAATGATGTGTTACATTAAATTCTATTTTGCCTAATCTGTGTATGCTGCATAGCCTTACGCTCCTAAGCGTGTATGGACGTACAGAATACGTTACAGTTTACAGATTAATTACAGGGCTGTACGGTTGAAGAGAATGGACATACCGTGTTATATCTCTTTCTTTGTGATAGCTTTAGAATGATCGTAACATAATATTTCATTTTAATCCAAACCATGTCATATTTCATCTCGCACTTCATATATATATATATATATAATTTGGTGAACACCAGCAGGAAACCTGTATTCTGCTGCTCTGTACATTGCAACGTTTTCTAAGCCCGTATAGAGATGTAATAGTACGACGATCGTAAATCCTGATCCATATATCGTTAAACGTTCAATAAAAACGGGTTTTAAGTATTTTACTTTCTTTGCGGTTTATATAAGGACGCTGTCAGTATACCAGAGTTTATAACGTCCAATGGTGGGACGAGGAATGGCTGATGATTCGGAATGGATGTGGAAGCATTCAGTTGTGGTCTAATTTGAAGTACTATCCCAAAATTTTCCTACGAGTTGAGATCGGTAGCCTTCCTGCCAGCTTTATGTGTTTTTTAAAATTTGATTATTTTGATACATAATTATTACTTTTATTGCATATGTATGACCGCCTCTGTGGTCTAGTGGTCAGAGTTCCTGGCTACAGATATCCCGGGTTCGATTCCTGGCGCTACCAGATTTTCTGAGAAGTAGTGAGTCTGGAATGGTGTCCACTCAGCCTCGTGAGGATAATTGAGGAGCTATTTCAAGGAAATAGCTGCTCCGGTCTACAAAACCGAGATTAACGTCCGTGAGGTTTCGTAGCGCTGACCACGCGACACCCTCTATCCGCTAAAGTTGGAACTAACTTCGCTTACAAGCGGCGGTCGCTCGGCTGGTATAGTTCGCTTGCGGACTAAAACCATGGAATTTTTCTAGTTTTTCTTTGCGTATGTATGTGAACCAGTAACAGTTTACTCCATAATGAAGCTTTTAATATGAGAATCATTAGTGCCGGTGATTGTTATCTTGAAATGTTAGCCTTCCGGTAGATTAATTACAATTACCGGTATGTGCCAGTAGAATGAAGGGAAATTGATTCTGTGTCCTGGATGTGGGTACAAGAACGAATAATAAAATAGTCCACTTTGTTCGTGATTCTAAGACAAGTCTGACTTTAGCCTGGGATAGTGCCACAAAAAAAACAGTGCCCAAAACAGCACATATTTATCATCCATACATAGATAGCGCAGTTTGCTGAGGCAGTATTCTACAAGCTAGAAGGTCGCGGGTTACATTCCCGATGAGGTAATTTGGATTTGTCAATTGACCTAATCCTTCCAACCGTACTATGGCCCTGGGGTCGACTCAGACTCTAACAGAAATGAGTATCAGAAATCTTGCTATGGCTAAAGGCCGGCCTGCACGTAAGGCTGACAAACTCAGTGCCATCTGTGAACCGATTGTGTAAGAAAATGTGGGAGCCTCGGCGTCTCATAATGCTATGGGCCACAACGGCCTGTCACAGGGACAGCTTTACCTTATCTTTACACACAGATTGTTGTCATCGCTATCCAGTTCTTGTTACGAGCATTATTGCTGCTTTCGCGTCATGTTTCACAGTATTGGAAGTTATGATGGTGACATCAAGTAGTACTGCAAGTGGTAATGGATTGAAATATATGATCGGCCTCCAACCGCTAGTCACGTGACTTCGGTTAGGCAGGTATAGACCGATAAAAGTGAAGGTGAAGTTTTACTGTGCTTAATTAATTAAGCACCACGCCATGAAGGCGTGGGAGGGCATGAAAATATATCTTCGCCATTCCTGATCTCGGCATTAGATGAAGGTGAGTGGTCAGCTTCATGCCTCCGCAGCTTAACTGCCACTCCCGGGGAAACGGTCCCCAGTTTCGACTGGATACGAGGCTTGGTGAGCCCCAGAGCCGGTCTAGACAGTGCAAAGAATAGAGGTCTGGAGTGCGCACGCGAAAATCGCCAATTCATTCTGTTTTCTGTTCGTTCCTTCCTTAGATCACCATTTCATTTACGGAACAAGATTCTCTCTCCTTCTCTCGTCTGGACCGATTTCCAAATCTGTTAATAATTTAGTACCCAAACTTGTTAATGCCTTTCAGGACGAGGTCAGCCATTGTAATAATTTATGACGGCTTAACAGGCGCACCTGTTGGTTAGAACATACTCATATGTTATATGAGTTTATGAGTTATTTAACTGTAGTGATTATGCAGCTTCTAAACGGATTAGAAAATCACTGTATACTGGAAAGGCCTTTGAAGTACTGTCTTAACATTCTCGTGGAGGGAGCAGTAAATAAAAGTAATTGGCTGTTAAATCGATGTCATTAAAGCAAGACGTTCTATGTAGCGGTGATGGTTTAGATTGTATTCTGGGGATCCCCGCTCGAATCTTTGCCTGGCTATTCTAAGGTTTAGCAGTAGAATTTTCTTTCCAGATATTTTAGTGGTTGTCTGGATGGAGGGTCTGTGAGGGTGATTTCCAGCTGCGATTATGTATCGTGGGAGAAACGCGAAAGTACGGCGATGGAAAGTGTTTTACAGAATTGAAAGTGCGTGTCGTGCGTCATCGATACGTATCGAACATGAAAAACATTGTCGAGGTGTGTTTAAGATAGAGAACAGCGGACTGTACTTGAACTGAGGCTGGCCCCTGCAGTTGTCTCATATAGTGAACATCAACCCACGCTAAAACACGTCGAGGTGTGTTCCAGATAGAGAACAGCGGACTGTACTTGAACTGAGGCTGGCCCCTACAGTTGTCTCATATAGTGAACATCAACCCACGCTAAAACACGTCGAGGTGTGTTCCAGATAGAGAACAGCGGACTGTACTTGAACTGAGGCTGGCCCCTACAGTTGTCTCATATAGTGAACATCAACCCACGCTAAAACACGTCGAGGTGTGTTCCAGATAGAGAACAGCGGACTGTACTTGAACTGAGGCTGGCCCCTACAGTTGTCTCATATAGTGAACATCAACCCACGCTAAAACACGTCGAGGTGTGTTCCAGATAGAGAACAGCGGACTGTACTTGAACTGAGGCTGGCCCCTACAGTTGTCTCATATAGTGAACATCAACCCACGCTAAAACACGTCGAGGTGTGTTCCAGATAGAGAACAGCGGACTGTACTTGAACTGAGGCTGGCCCCTACAGTTGTCTCATATAGTGAACATCAACCCACGCTAAAACACGTCGAGGTGTGTTCCAGATAGAGAACAGCGGACTGTACTTGAACTGAGGCTGGCCCCTACAGTTGTCTCATATAGTGAACATCAACCCACGCTAAAACACGTCGAGGTGTGTTCCAGATAGAGAACAGCGGACTGTACTTGAACTGAGGCTGGCCCCTACAGTTGTCTCATATAGTGAACATCAACCCACGCTAAAACACGTCGAGGTGTGTTCCAGATAGAGAACAGCGGACTGTACTTGAACTGAGGCTGGCCCCTACAGTTGTCTCATATAGTGAACATCAACCCACGCTAAAACACGTCGAGGTGTGTTCCAGATAGAGAACAGCGGACTGTACTTGAACTGAGGCTGGCCCCTACAGTTGTCTCATATAGTGAACATCAACCCACGCTAAAACACGTCGAGGTGTGTTCCAGATAGAGAACAGCGGACTGTACTTGAACTGAGGCTGGCCCCTACAGTTGTCTCATATAGTGAACATCAACCCACGCTAAAACACGTCGAGGTGTGTTCCAGATAGAGAACAGCGGACTGTACTTGAACTGAGGCTGGCCCCTACAGTTGTCTCATATAGTGAACATCAACCCACGCTAAAACACGTCGAGGTGTGTTCCAGATAGAGAACAGCGGACTGTACTTGAACTGAGGCTGGCCCCTACAGTTGTCTCATATAGTGAACATCAACCCACGCTAAAACACGTCGAGGTGTGTTCCAGATAGAGAACAGCGGACTGTACTTGAACTGAGGCTGGCCCCTACAGTTGTCTCATATAGTGAACATCAACCCACGCTAAAACACGTCGAGGTGTGTTCCAGATAGAGAACAGCGGACTGTACTTGAACTGAGGCTGGCCCCTACAGTTGTCTCATATAGTGAACATCAACCCACGCTAAAACACGTCGAGGTGTGTTCCAGATAGAGAACAGCGGACTGTACTTGAACTGAGGCTGGCCCCTACAGTTGTCTCATATAGTGAACATCAACCCACGCTAAAACACGCGGAGCGTAGAACATTTCCTTTCTGAAACGATTGTTATTGAGTTTCATATCAATTGTGAAAGGGGAAAACCTTAATATTGTGTTTATAAACAACCTGCTTTCATGATGTGACTATAGTCACCATTCAACCTGTTGCCAGGAAATGACAGTCACGTATAAAAAAGCCATATCTGTGTATATGTCAATAACCCGAAATTTTATTTAACTGAGAATTCTAACAAATAACTGAATCTACTACTTTACTTTTAATGCTAATGAGGTGGGACTAAGACCCTTGTACTGCGGCCATTTCTGGCCTATTGTACCAGCCCCAGATGATAGGTGAGAGTGATTGTGGAGCAATTGGTGGAATGAAGATTGGTAGGGGAAACCGAAGTACTCGGAGAAAACCTGCCCCAGCGCCACTTTGTCCACCACAAATCCCACTTGACTAGACTCGGGATCGAACTCGGGCCGCCGCGGTGGGAAGCCAGCGACTAACCGCTTGAGCTCTGGCGCGGACCCCAATCTGCTACCTTAGTGAAAGAGCTGATGAATGCGGCATTATGGAAGCTCTTGCACATTGAGATGAAAAATAAGTAAAATAACATAGTATAACATACGTAACTTCGCCTATGCAATATTAAATCTACATCTGCCCTGAGTAAGTTTGTAAATTATTTTGTGGTTCGTATTACAGCTATAATTCCTCCTCTGGCTTCGAGACAGCCGTACGGTTTTGTGATAGAGACATGGTTCTCTCTTCTTCATTTCATTTGCACATATGAGACTTACATTTTAGGGCAAGAAGAAAATGAAAGCTTCAACGCATCAGGAATGAAATTTAAAAGACAGCCTGTGGGATATACTTTATTTGATTTTAAAGAAAGGAAGACGTTTTGAAACGAAATGTAGATGAACTACCTGAAGCATTAGCTTCATGGAGCTGAGCCCTTCTTGAGAAGCCGCCAATTGTGCAGCTACTCAAGAATTTCCCAGCATTTTATGGAACTCGAACATTTATTACCATGTTCATTTTTTTTTTGTTATACAGTCCCATTTTATTTGCAATCTGTACTAGTACATTCAGCAAATTGTTATGGTGTACTTTGACTTGAAGAGGAGTGATCATTTGCACTCTTCTTTAGCGAGTAGGCTGGAGGCCTCGTGTGACTTTTGGGGGAGTGCTTACTATCTAGATCTTTAGTCTAAAATTATTAGCATACTATTACAATAGAAATCTGGTGGGCAGATCATTTGGTAAATATCTCTGCAGTCGCCTGAAGTCCGGTCACTCCATAAGGCGGACGGCTATGAGCTTTCCACTAGTCCCTGTCCTGAGCCAGATTAATCCAGTCCATACCTCTCCATTATATCTCTCTAAGATCAATTTTAATATTAACCACCCACCTACGTCTTGGTCTTCTCAGTGGCAACTTTCCTTCTGGTTTTCCCACCAATATCCTATATGCATTCAATTTCTCTCCCATTTGTGCTACATGCGCTGCCCATCGCATACTCCTTGACTTGATCATTCTAAGTATATTTGGAGAAGAGTACAAGTTATGAAGCTCCTCATTGTGCAGTTTTCTCCAACCTCCTTCACTTCATCCCTCTTCGGTCCAAATATTCTCCTCAACACCCTGTTCTCAAACACCGTCAGTCTGTGTCAAAAACCAAGTTTCACACCCATACAGAACCACAGGCAAATTTATAGTTTTGTGTGCTCTAATTTGTACGTTTGTAGACAGCAGACGCGAAGACGAAACGAAATAGAAATGCACCACCTGACGCACTAACACACTGTGAATAGATTAACGTGTTGGTGCAATGGAAGGCGGGCATCTTCTGAAGGGACTGTAGCCTTTGGGGCCCAAATGTGTCACTGCGCCCCTTCTACGGTAGAGGAACACTTCTGCAACAGAATTGTAACTTGAGCAACAAGTGAATGATTAACAATCAAGCTGAAGAAATAGCAATATTACTGTTCTCACAGACTGATACTTTTTAGTAGGTAATAATATTTTTTCGATAAAAGTATATCTGTTGTTTGAATCTGTGTATTAAAATGAAAGTGTAAAGGTAAATCCCACGCCATGAAGACGTTCAGGAAAGTGGAGGTATAGCTCCACCATTCTTGACCTCAGCACTAGATGGAGGTGAGTGGTCATCATCATGGCCCGGCTGTTTTACTCGCGGAGTAAAAGCACACTCTATGGATCTGCACATCCACTCACCCATACACCTTCATGGCGTAGTACTCAATTAGTTACACATAGGGACACCTTTACTTTTTTACCTTTTACCCACTGGGTAGGAGGCTGGGTGGGCCCCAGAATCGGTGCGAACGCTGTAGAGTGGAAAAGTGTTTTGTCTCTTTCCGGTATCGAACAGCAGCCGTTCAGCCCGTAGATCGTCGCTATACCAACTGAGCTATCCGAATGAAATAAACATGTTTAAATAATAATTACACCATGCGCCTTTATGTGCAGGAGTTCATGTGTAACTCTACGTATCTTTTATCTCTACATGAAATGGCCTTGAGTAGTTACTGTTTCGTTGTACTGAATATGTGACGAAATAAAGGGAAGGACTATATATACTCTGTCTCTATACAGTACGAGTTTTTAGTCTGATTAAATTTTCGTCAACAGATATTTAAAAATACAAAATTTTGATCGAACAAACTGACGGAAAGCGGTCACTTGAATGACCTAGGTTTAGATGGGTGGAAGCTTTTAAAATTAACTTTTGGAATCCTTAATTATTAACTGCTCAAGAATTGCTCGGCTTCGTAGAGTTTGCTGGTTCGTTAGGTACGTGAAATATATTAATAACAAGGTCAGTGAGACGTGCAAAATAACAAAGAATATATTTTGGGAATGTTACTCCATTTTCACTCTTTGTTCTTTCTAGCTTTTAACCTTGAACTTCTAAAGCATGTCTCTTGAGTCATTTCTTGATTCTTTTGCAGATGCGCTTATAATCGAAAGCAGTTTAATACTGGTACAGGCCCTGGGGTCGACTCAGCCAATGGCAGAAATGAGTACCGGGAATGTTCTTCAAATATTCTTGGGGGTAAAGGGTGGCCGGCGCGTAGGGCTCACAACCTTACCGCCATCTTTGATCCGATTGTCTAGAAAATGTGGGAACCTCAACATCTCACAACCCTATGGGCCTTCACGGCCTGGTACAGGGATACATTTACTTGAGTTTTTACTTTACAGACCTAAAGGTTTGTATAAAAACTGAGATTAATTTTGTTAAAATGAGTGAAGGTACATGGAACAAAACGATATAGGAAAACTACTCAGTAATGTGAGAATATTCACAGTTTTATTTCTTCGGTTAGTTTAGCGGTAGACTGGACAAATGAAATTTGATTTCTGGAACAGATTCTTGTCTTCGGTACCAAGTTCAGGCTGGCCGGAGGACATCGAAATCCTCACACGCGACGTAGCTGGGGCTTCTCTTTAGGTTTAAGGAGGCCTGAGCATGAAACTGGCCACTCACCTCCGTGTAGTTCCGACGTCTCCATTGCTCAGGGGAAGCTTTTAATTTATCTGAAAAATAAAAATTATATTTTCTGCGATCCACATCATTAGCTATATAATCGGGTTTGGTCTGCGGCTGTCGGATTACAAGCCATTTTGAGAATGTACGCAGAGAACTGATGGGAGCAAACCTTCTACAGCTGACAGCTACTAAATCCTATATAATTACAACGTAAATATAAACCGTTATCTTAGTCCAAATATTGTACACCATATGGAGCATATGAACATCGGTTATCTCACATGAACAAGCAACGTCTGTCTCACCGAAGGTTCTCTAGGCTAATGCTAGATGTCAGCTTAAAACAAGTTTAGGAAATTTTGTGTCCCCCCCCCCAGCTTTCGAAGAGACTATATTATTTTTATTATTAAAAAAAAAACTGAGTGGTCTCTATTCCGCAAGCGAACTATACCGATCGAGCGACCGTCGCTTTTCGGCGAAGTTAGCGCCAACTTTTGCGGATAGAGAGTGTTGTGTGGTCAGCGCAACGGGTCCCCACAGCCGTTAATTTCGGTTTTCTAGACCGGAACCGCTATTTCCTTGAAACAGCTCCTCAATTATCCGTTCCAGACCCAATACTCAGAAAATATGGTAGTTGCAGGAATCGAACCCGGGACCTCTGGATCTGTAGGCAGGAACTCTTGAGAACTAGACCACAGAGGTGGTCGTATTATTATTATTATTATTATTATTATTATTACGGCTGACTCTGTAACTGTTCACTCGCTGTTGAGATCAGCACGTAAATAAATAAAGAACATAACCGACTTACATCAGGCGTCGACATCCTGACTCTTCATTTGTAACACATTTTTCTTCCTCTCCCTTGACGGGTTAGGCTCTCTGGTCCATGTTTATTCAGAATTAAATACGTGTCGGTACTCGCATTAAATGTTGCCCCTCTGTCCTCGAAACGGTTGGCATTCGTGTTCCTACTCGGAACATACGTAACTTTACCACGTTCAGTCGTTCCTACAGCCACTGCCCTTCAGCTAGACGCGCTTCTGCTGCAAATGCAGTCTGTAATTCTACAGATATTTTTAGAAACTCACGTTTAAATGTTAGCAACCTTAACTGATCAGTTTTTATCTGTTCTTTTTTGCTTGTTTTGTTCTTACGTTTTTCTTATTGCTGTGGCCCTTAGTATTCGTGCTGTCTGCAAATGGCCACTGGCTATTGAGCTCAACACTTAAATAAATAAAGAACTGAACTGAGTAATGGTAACAGCAGATATTCAGCCTGTAGCTAACTAACAAAAGAAAGGTTTGATTCGCGATCAGTCGTAGATGTGTCTTATTTTTCTTTATTTCATTAATTACATTATCCCGGCCACCCGAGAATGGCTTAATCATCACAAAAATACGAAGTAACCCTAGTGCAGAGTGCGCGGTACCGGTAAGCTTGTAGGTTGTCCATTAAAAAATCGAATGTTGATTGGTACTTCTTAGCTAAGAAGATGTGGGGAAAACATGATTCTTCGCATGCTTTTAAATTCCACGAACACAGATTTCGACAAAATTAAATTTGTTCGATGTAACCTTGCGGTTCGCCGGTCACGGTAGCTGAGCGGTCTAAGGCATGTACTGTTTTCGCTCGCTTGGAAGCCGGAATCGTGGGTTCGAATCCCACTCAGGGCATGGATGTTTGTATGCGTCTTTCTGTGTTTGTGTACAGGTAGAGACCTTGCGTATGTGTAAGATCTAGTAAACCGAAGTGAAATGGAGAGTTTCATGGAGGTAGGCCTAGGCCCACTGGGGCTGTAGTGCCCCAGTTCATATACGTTGTGTACGTCTTGTAAAATGTTGTTATATGCTTTTATTTCTGTCGTTATTAGCCTGGAAACAAATGTATCTGAAACGATAAATTCGAGCACCATTGACATAAGCTACATTACATAAGGGTAATGTGTCAGGCGGGCAAGTCACGGTAAGATTGGCGATTAAACAAATAATACTCCGTTATAAATCGTCTGTCGTGTTCTTCAGGCCTGTAGTGAGTGTAAAGGGGAAGCACAGGCAAATGCAGTATAGAACTTTGGAAATAATCCGGTAGGATAAAGAGGACCATATATCATACTGCAGTACAAGTGATTCTCGGACAGCGCGCACCATCTGTTGGGAAGTTGAGCAACTAGGGCCTTGACTAGCGGGTTGCCTGTGCAGTTGATGCTGCATCCCCTGGCTTGTTACGATTAAAGTTCACCCCTCTAATGGACCCGTAACTGAATTTAGAAACGTGTATGGTTGTCGTTTATGCATTTTCAGTATATTTGTATGTCTGTTAACATAAGAAGGTTACGGCATTGCTGTTTTCAGTATCAGTTTTTATTACCGGTATATTTATGACAATTCGAGAAGCCGAATTTCAACAAATACGAGTTTGTTATTTGCTGCTCGTACTGGAATATCCATTTTGTACCAGTATACATTAGTTAGAAATGCGTGGTTCGACATCAATGCCCAGTTGACTGTGAAAGAAACCCAAGTATCGGAACTTCTAGAACAGAGAACTTCTGTACCGACCAGTAAAAGAGACCAGTTTAGTTGCAGATGTACATTTCTCTCCATGCTAAAACGATCGATTTGCCTACAATGAGTCACTAAATTCTTCTTTATCTTTTTAACGACGATATCTCAGTTGCATAGTTTGTATAACCTGAGGTGGGGGATAGGCCGCGCCATAGCTCAAGCGGTTAGTCGCTGGCTTCCCACCGCGGCGGCCCGGGTTCGATCCCGAGTCTGGTCAAGTGGGGATTTGTGGTGGACAAAGTGACGCTGGGGCACGTTTTCTCAGAGTACTTCGGTTTCCCCTGCCAATCTTCATTCCACCAATTGCTCCGCAATCACCCTCACCTATCATCTGGGGCTGGAACAATAGGCCAGAAGTGGCCGCAGTACAAGGGACTTAGTCCCACCCCACTAGCAATTAAAGAAAGGTGGGGGATGATCATAAATTTTGAACTGGAAAGTAGCCTAATTTAAGGCAGAATTCTATCATTTGCTTGAGGATGGTAGGGAATCAGCGAAATCTTCAGTCAGAATATCCGTTCTGCGCACGTGGACTCGAATGTAAGGGCTTTGAAATGCGGAGCCACTTAGTCGGCAGGGACAGTAATTTATAATTAAAGCGAGATATAAAGAACACTGAAGTATATTTTCCGGGCGATTTATAGTTAGGGACGACGAAGAGTGATGGCTTATGTCGACTGCAAGACGTGTACTGAAATTGTAAATCAGCGTTTTGATCAGAGGCTCAGAAGAAATTGGTATGATCAGCCTTAAAACTTCTTAAAATCGGAACAGACTTGTATAACCGAAAACCCGAAGAGAAGAGGAAGACCAAAGACAGCTGCAGACCCAGCTTTTTCAGCAGTGTGTGATCTAAAATTAACGAATTATATAAGTTTTAATCGACTAATTGACAATCGGAAATTGTTAGGAATATTAGCCTTAAAACTATTTCCTTTAGGTATAGTGGCAGCGCATGTAGCATTCACGAGGAAACAGCTTGTCCATACACCAAACATCTCGGTTAGTGGTTCGCACTTGTGAGTCATATTATGAAATATCTCAGTTGTAATCTTACCGGGGAGGTGAGTTACACCGACTGAGATTTCTCGTGATCTCCTTCAGTTTCTTTAGACAGATCCTGATATATTACCTTAAAATACATGGCAGTCGTTCCGTTTCATGTATTTCTCAAATCAAAATTCATAACTATCATATCATTTCTCATACAACGTTATAATATAAACAGCTGACACTAAGTCCATGGAGCTGAGCCCTTCTAGAAAAGCCGCCAGTCACGCAGCTACTTAATAAATTTCCAACATTTTATGGAACCCGAAAGCTCATTACCGTGTTCTCAAGAGCCTACCACTGGTCCCTATCCTGAGCCAGATCAAACAGCTGACACACCTTCATCAAATACTTAAACCAAGGAACATAACTTCATTCACACAACTTTAGGCAGAAGAGATCCTATTTGATATGAACGTGGGATATAGAGGTACTTTGGAAGTTTGGAGGAGCGCATTAGGCTGGGGCCACACGAGCGCACGAAGTACGTCCGTTGCAACGAACGTGCTTTATGACGGACGTTGCTGAGGACACCACACATTTGCAGAATGCGGTGCGTAGTTTTTTTTTGTCTGCAATGGAGCCAGAAGAAAGCGTAGCATTCGCCTCTCTTGTTTATTTCTACAACGGACGCATTTTGTTCGCTCGTGTGGCCCAAGCCTAAAAACTTCATCTGTGTGCCACGACACGGTCGAGATACGCGCACTTATTTGATTGGCTACATGTTAGCAGCAATGTCCAACCTTCCCCATGCACTTACTTGGCCAGCGAACAGTCAGTCCCTAGATATGTCATGTTAAAGATACGTCTTTTTTTTCCTTCAAGCAGAAGAGAAAACATGAAAAAACTCTTCCTTTGTTCCGCTCAGTAGCCTGAACAACATTAAGATGCTACTTATGTTTATATAACATATTTCTTCGGTGTAATATTCCACATCTGCTGTGATAAGCTACAATACACATGCTCTGAATGCGTAGCAAGTTATTGGAGCAATGATATGGTTATTGATTTCGACCGAGCAAATTTGTCAAGCGGTAAATTTTTGCTTGCTACCCGCTTTATGCCGGTATCTTACTTGGCTTATTCTTCGATTCTGAAGATGGAAGCGATATATTCCTCCGAATCGTCGATCTACTTTCAACGGACTACAAGGCGTTATATCCTAGGAGGCAGAATCCTTCATAACCACTGCTGTGAGAACTCCAGAATGCTTTTAGTCCTCGTAACGCTCTCTCTTAGCGGCCTCCGTTCCCACCTCATGACTCAAGGTACGCGGGTTCAAACCCGGGCGGAGGTCGTGGAATTTTTAAGGGCGGAAAAATTCAGGGAACAAGTTCACCGGGAGGGACTTTAAGCCGTGTGTCCCGTGTCGTAGATTTAAGGCACGTAAAAGATCCTCATGTCTCTAGGAGAACTCTGAGCAAAATTAGGCAAAAAGTTTCCCGCCCAAGTAGTTTCCAATGCCTCCGGTAGATGGGGAAGTTATCGGGTACCACTGCCAGCCTCGCTGGCTGAACGGGGCTGATAGCGAGCACCAGTACCGGCAGGTTATGGCGACTGGTAGAATATCAAAGGGGGACATACAATAGACTATTAGTCGCGGTGCATGGGGAAATCCACCCCCTCCAATAATAATAATAATAATAATAATAATAATAATCACGCTGTCTCTTCCTGCATAACATAAGCACACGATAAACCTTGTGCAGTATTAATTGTACCACTTATCTCGTGTATGGATTCGTTGGTAACTGTTAGCTGTGCCTACTTTCAGCATCAGAAAGGTAAAATGTGAAACGTAAAGCTATCCCTGTAACAGGCCGTGGAGGCCCATAAGTTTGTGGACATCGAGGCTTCCATATTTTTCTAGGCAATCGGCTCACAGATGCGGTGAGGTTGTCAGCCTTACTCGCCGGCCGCCCTTTACCCCCAGGAATGAGTCGACCCCAGGGCCATATTGCTGCTGGAAGAATTAGGTCAATTGAAAAAATCCAATGATCTCATCAGGAATCGAACCCGCGACTTTCCTGCTTGTAGCATAGTGCCTCAACCACCGGTACAATCGCGTACCCCCTTTCAACATCAAAGTAAACCTAATGAAGAAAAAAATAGTATTGTGGTATGTTAGAAGTGTATTAGTTCGGCTAAGAATTTTAATTGGGTCTATCTTATTCCGAGTATTCTGTATCACATTCCACTGCCCGGCCAGAATGGCACATCACTGCAAAGTCTGTAATGGCCGAAATAGAATGTAAACAGGGTTCAATGATTTTGAAGGGTCGACATGAGACCTGTGTCCTGATGTCGCAAGGGAGAAGCATAGGAATCGCTTCCATGTCTTGTAGGCTAAACAGGCATTGATGGCTGCTGAAAGAAGACGAAGAATATATTAAAAGAGAAGGATAGTTAGTGTTGGAAGATCATAAGAAGATTAAGAATAAGAACAAGAGGAGAGGAGGAGGAGGAAAAGGAAGAGGAGAATAATAAAAAGACGGAAAGGAAGAAACGCACTGTAGCTGGACGTGTTGCCTCCCAATGAAAAGCTGGAAGAGGCCCCATGATTATTAGTTCCTCGTGGCCGTCAGAGAGCTGACGCGGTCGGCGCGAGGAGTTGTGTCAACAAGGAATGGTGTTTGTGTTGCCACCGTGAACAAACGTGCACTGCGTACGGGATAAGGGACGCGCTCTACCGAATCCAACACGAGATAAGGGATGGAAATAAGGACCGTTTCAGCATGTGGAAACTATAAATGTTCTGTTTTCTTTCCTATTCTTCTTTCTCCCTCACTGATTGTACATCCACACCACAATATGCAGGACAATCAGCTGCGTATTGTAAGCAGAGAATTTGTTTTGCTATGTCCTTTTCGTTGTTATATTCGAATTCAATGCTTCAATTTCGTTTTCCATTGTTACACTCAGTCGTAATTGTCTCTATTCAAGTTATAGTTATTTATTTCTCTCTTGAAATTTAAGACTATTTATTTGGATTGTGGTGTCATGATTATGAAATATGTTATTAAGTTAATCCTGTAGATGTATTCATTTTAATTTATTGCTTATGTATTTGGTTATGAAATACATATGTAATATCCATTACATACACAGTTAAGCTCTAAAGACTTCACCAAAAAAAAAGGCATGATTATTTTATGGCTGGTCTGGTAGATATTAGATATGGTAATATATTTATAATCGCCATCGGTATGAGTGACTGTGGTCGGGGTGTGGATTGGTAATCGGATTTATTGAACATTTACAGATCGTAACTATAAGCAACTCTAGCGCTATTGCTAATTCCCACACTCAACAATTCACTACAACACGCACTATATCCTCTCAGTCTGCTATCTCTTCACCAGTCCTTGTCTCGTAACGGCTTCCAAAGCCGTAAATCCCTCAACTTGGTGTTTACGTCAAAACTGGCCGGCGACTGTCTCATAACTACTTACGCTTCTAACTATCGTTCCAAAACGCTCTCGTTATCACAGCTGCTCCTCGTCATATAGCCTCGGCACGGACCACACAGAACACACCTCTTCCAACAATTCTTCTATTGCTGCATCACGTAGCTATCGCACGGAGAGCGTAGAGAACACAGCTTCAAAGTTGCGTGTTACGAATCGCTTGCGTCTATTACCTAGAAACGGGTCTGTATGCCACATGATTAATCAGGACTCACCTAGCCTCCTATCTAATGGGTACTGGGGTTAAACTGACCGGAGCGTGAAGCTGACCACTCATCTACATCAAGTTTTGAGGTCACGAATTGTGGAGCTGTACCCACACTCCCTCGTGCGTCTTCATGGTGTGGTGCTTATTGCATTAAGCTTTTCCCTTTACTGTGGTTCCAGATCTTGCTGCGATCTTACTCCAAGGCAGGAATGATATGGGGAAATCTTATGTTTTTCCTCGTTCACTTACAGATCAATGCACGTACGCATGGCGGTATGCTGACAGGTTAACTAATTGTGCAGTTGTAACCGTCGAAGGGGCTGTTTGCGTGATCAAGGCCTATGTGGAAGACGCTACTATGCCTCTCAGCGAATCGGGCGTACAGTACTGAGGCTCCATAGGCCGACTTCTGGCCTTATGGTCATTAACTCCCATTTCATAGTCACGGAATATTTAACGAAGAGCCAGATAATTTTAAGCTGTGGTAAGAATGCTCTGAGAAGAAGAGTTGGTTGAATATTCGTTTGTTTGTTAGTTCTGGAAGATAGCAGTTAGCAGGCATGTTTAATACCTCTTTTTAATCTACATTCTCTATGAGATTTAAAAGTTTATGATGATTGGTCATTAATACAAATATTATGTTTCTGGACATTGTCCTGATTTTATTTAAAACACAACGTTTCGGAGACTGGATTCTGCTTCTGTCTTCAGGTTTCCTAGTCCCTATGGGTTAGCTCTATCAATTTGGACCAGCTGAGTAGGTTTTACTTCAAGATGGAGGCCAAATGCAGTCCCCGAAACGTTGTGTTTTAAATAAAAAGAGGACAATGGCTAATGTCCAAAAACATAACGTTTGTACTTCTTTATTTTGAACAAATAACGGGATATTTATTAGATCACATTGCAGTGTGTCTGTATATCCCCTTTATCGTTGCTAGTCAACGGCTCGGTAAACACGATCGCGCTGCAAGGAATACACACAAAATAATAGTATAACTCTTGTACGCGGTGTTTTTATGTGGTCCGTGTCGTTTCAAATACTCAGTATGTAGAGACATAAAATTATGCTCTAGCATCTACAGGAGCGATGGTGCTTCATATTACTAGATTGTGTTTTTAATGTACTTCTGGTAAACATGTGACAGTGGGAAATTCAGGTCTTCATACATAGGACTTGCTTTCCGTCAGTTTGCTTACACAAGTTATGACGTATCCTGGACCTTAGGCGATTAACTCTTCCCAGAACTTCTTGTTAGAATATTAAAATCACAGTAGATGGTGTTGCTAGGTTGGGCTCCAACTTGTCGTTTATTTTTGATTAATATTTTGTACCCACTATATCGGCCTTGAGGCTTGAAGTTTCGACCGGCCAATCCACTCGTGCATCTGCCTCGTTATAATTAGAGGAGGCAGGAAGGGAAACTGTTGGGGAAGACAGAAAGAGCTGGTATAGATGTTGGAAGATGAACTATGGATAGGTTACTCTCTGAAGTAGAGTGGGAGGGGGTGGGGGGAAAACAACGGAGGAGGGGAGAAGGGGGCGTATTCATCCGAGACCCTGAACCCACAAGTTCACCTTAACTCTCTCGTATGGCTGCAAGACGGCTTGATGTGTCCATACCTCGTGCAATGCAGGATTATAGGAATATTATAACCAAGTGACCACCGCCTTCTTGTGAGACCAAGTTCTCAGTGGAAGAGTGACGTATCTCTCATTTATAAATTACGAGAATAACCCTTCAAAGCCTGAAAGTAATTTAAGAAACATTCTAATACTCTATTCCCAACCCACCGAAACCGGACCTGGACAAGTCCGTATAGCAACTAGGCTTCGGGATGGAGGACCGAGAAGTCGGGGTTCGATTCCAGGAAAAGCACAAGATTTTTCTCTTTTCCATAGCATACACATGGGCCCGGGGACCCACCCAGCCTCTTATCCAGTGGGCTGTGGGGGTTGTTTCTCGGGGGAGTTAAAATATCTATCATTTAATTAAAAGGTAAAGTTGTCCCTGTGCTGAACTAAATAAACGCTATGCCATGAAGGCGTATGGGGGAGTGAATGTATAGATCCACATATTCTTGAGGTGAGTGGTCGCTTTACCCCCGGAGAAAGAGCTCCCGGTACCCATTGGATAGGAGAATTGGTGTGCTCCAGAACCGGCCTGGACGACGTGGAGAGGAATAATCTTTGACCGTACCGGGACTCGAGCTCCGACACATAAGTCATTTAAATATAGTAATATATAGAATTTATACATAGTTAAAAAGAACGAAGAAGATCGTTTGAATCAGTTGAGTTTCGAGACGCCAGCCTGCCAGCATATGAGCTTGGGAACAGAGGAATTGAGGCCTCAGAAAAAATTGAGTGCAGTTCAGTGGAGTGGCTATGAGGAAAAGTCTTTGTGTATGATACAGTACCGCGATATTTGGGGTATGTAACTTAGTGAGACTGGTATAGTTCCTGTATTAAAATTCGTTACCAGGACACGACTATTGGAGAGTGTAATAGACTGAGAACAGTAGTGTGTGTGTGTGTGTGTGTGTGTATGTGTGTGTGTAAATCCGTGAACTTTAAAGTGTAGAGATTAGCGGTAGCGCTGTAATTGCCTGTAGTTTCGAGTAGTGTATATAAGATGTCAATAAATACAATCATCCAATCCGTACCCCGTCTAATAATCACGCACCCCTACACGTGACAATTAAAACTAGGTGTATTTTCTTGGCATGTCTGATTTGAGTAGTAGTTAGTTAGTTATTGGAGGGGGTGGATTTCCCCATGCACCGCGACCAGTTTGATCTATTGTGCTTCTCCTCTATGATATTCTACCAGTCTCTTTACCCTACCGATAAATGGTGCGTACCATCAGTCCCGCCGAGCAAGCGAGTTCGGCCACTTGCTTAGCGATGTCTATAATGCTTCCCCATCTATCAGAGGCCTTAGAGACTATTGTTGGGCGGGAAACATCCTGGAATTTGGCTCAGTGATCTCCTTTGGGGATATGAGGTTCTTTTACGTGCCGTAAAGTTACGACACGGGACGCACAGCTTAAAGTCCCTCCCGGAGGACTTGTTCCCTGAAATTTTCCGCCCTTAAAAATTCGACGACCTCCGCCGGGTATTTGAACCCGCTTACCTCGAGACTACGGAGGCCGCTTGATTTGAGTAGTAAGTAAACTTGCGTCCATTTTACATTGAGTATAACTGAATATGCAGCTCATATCAGCCGTTTCTTCTTCCTGATCTCAAGACATTGGGTTCCATCCGGGTTTTAACTCACCTTAAGTCATTCTTTCGTAAATGTTTTTATTGCTTCATCCTTTATTTCAGTTCCTTTCACAAGTATATTTCATCTGTAATTTCCCTTCACCTAAACATGTCGGCTACGACTGACAGACATTATTTAATGACTCTGTCTTAACTGACGAGGTTATTGAGTTGATGGCATTGATGATAAAGTAGAAGGCTGAAATACCGTATGGACTGTTTACATTGCAATTATTGTTGAGTGGTCATAAAATGTGAACCTATCGATGTCTGGCTCCGATTAAACTCCGTTAAGTGCTGAATATTCTAAATGAGCGGTCAAAAATCGTATCGCTGCGTGCGGTGAGGTGAAGCCAAGGCTGCGGTACTCGACGAAGCATGAGGAACTAATGTTTCGGTGGAGTCGCGTCATACGGCAATTCAGTTTAAGCGAATTCAACCGTACGCGCAGGACACATTACAATCACTGAAACAGTTACCATATATTAATATATATGCATATCCTTCTTCAAGGATTAAGAACAACGATGACGATATTGTTATTTTTTTATTGCTAGTGGGGTGGGACTAAGTCCCTTTTACTGCGGCCACTTCTGGCCTTTTGTACCAGCCCCAGATGATAGGTGAGGATGATTGTGGAGCAATTGGTGGAATGAAGATTGGCAGGGGAAACCGAAGTACTCGGAGAAAACCTGCCCCCAGCACCACTTTGTCCACCACAAATCCCACTTGACCAGACCCGGGATCGAACCCGGGCCGTCGCGGTGGGAAGCCAGCGACTAACCTCTTGAGCTATGACGCGGCCTTCTATGGCGATATGTTCTAAAAACAGGATCGCCTCGTGTCCATGAAGGCTATTATAGTACTTTATTATTGACCTTCATGGAGAGAGACGCTATGAAATATGATCTTAAGGAGAAACCTTTTCTCTTGTTTAAGCTTACCAGCCTTGTGTACAGCACTGTATATCCACTCGGCATTATCGAAATGTTTAACGGACGACCATACATTTCTCGTAACTTGTATAAGACGGTATAAAGGCAAGACGAAAACAAACTCCGTGGCTTTAGTCGACAAGTGAACTATACTGACCGAGCGACCGCCGCTTGTCGGCGAAGTTAGTGCCAACTTAGCGGATAGAGGGTGTCGCGTGGTCAGAGCAATGGATTCCCTCGGCCGTTAATCTCGGTTTTCTAGACCGGAGCCGCTACTTTTCCATTCAAGTAGCTCCTCATTTATCCTCAGGAGGCTGAGTGGTCCCCGGTCCAGATCCACTACTTCTCAGAAAATCTGGTAGCGCCGGTAATCGAAACCGGGACATCTGTAACCAGGAACTCTGGCAACTATACCACAGAGACGGTCGATAAAGGCAAGACAGAACAATTAAAGATAGTTTTCAAGTTATGTGGCCCTGGTTATGTGCAAGGAGAATTATTCCCCTTTTCCATTAACGTTTCAACATAGTATTCTATTGTTTTATTTTGTTTCGGAGTCGTCATCTGTAGTCATTTGGAACTCCAGTACGCCCGGATGGTGCTACGCGACCTCTCGTAAGGTTGTTGACGTGATGTCTGAATTGTGCGCGTCATACTGATCAAAAGTGGGCGATTTGGTCGCATCTGTCACGATATCTCGCAGCTCGCTGGTCACACTTAACTTACTATAAATTCTGGGCTCCGTTCCCTACGATAACCAGATTCGTGAGCGTGCGCAGACTTAACAAAGCTGACTGTATTGTCCGAATTTCAGCATCAGCTTTGTTTTACTGTTTCCCGATGGCTTTGTCTCACCTCAGGTAAACTGTCTCTTAGTACAGAGCGTATTAGAAATGTATTTTTTTTTCCTTGGCACTACAGCCCCAGTGGGCCTAGGCCTACCTCCATGAACTTCTCCGTTCACTTCGGTTTTTCTAGATCTTACACATTCGGGAGGACTCCTTGGGCGGGTGATCAGCTCGTCGCAAGGCCTCTACCTGTACACAAACACAGAAAAACGCACACACACAAACTAAACATCCATGGCCTGAGTGGGATTCGAACCCACGATCCCGGTTTCCAAGCGAGCGAAGACAGTGCATGCCTTAGACCACTCGGCTACCGTGACCGGCACAAATGTACTTTACCGTAGGTTGTATTAAGGCCGTCGACACAACAACAAAATAGATTGGGTATGGTTTGTATAAAATCGATTAAATGCATTTGATAAATCGAGCAGTTCTAATTATTTTGTTACGTTATACGTTTCGGTCTATGGATCATCATGTGTAAACAAATAAACAAAAACAAACGAAGTATATAATTACGTAAGTACAAGTCGAGATAAATTTCTTATGTAAGATGATAAAATATAAATATAAAAATGGATTATGGTAGATTGTTCAAATTGTTAAAAGGTTAAAACACTGGGGACTGGCTTGTAATTGTGGGATTATTTAAATGTGTCGTTGAAAGGATGTACGAGTAAATGGGCAGTCCGAGTGGTAAAAGCAATCCGATGCTAGTCGCAGTTTATAATATTACTGAGGCATTCGTAGTCCTTTATAAGTTCTTGAAGTCACGTGTGTGTAAAAGACAGTGTGGGGTGTACAAGGTGTGTTGTTAAGGCTCTTATGTACGAGTACAGTGATGCGACATGTTATAGGAGTACATAGTAGTTGGTTGATATACTGGGTTTTTGGACTTTATCCATCGTCCTGGTTTTTAAGATAACTAATAAAAACACGACGGTTCGGAAACTGGATCTGTTTCTGTCCTCAGGTGAAGGACCAGTGATTGAGGCTAGCTCTTTCTAACGGACCCAACAGAATAGGTATTTTCCTTCACCTGAGGACGGAAACAGATCCAGTTTCCGAAACGTCGTGTTTTTATTAGTTATCTTAAAAACCAGGACGATGGATAAAGTCCAAAAACCCAATATATCAGTGTGTTATACACCATCGTCAGAATCCTATTGTAACTAATAGTAGTTGGTGTTTGGTGGAAGTTATGAATTTTGGATGTGAAGTGGAGTGTTTGTTCTGCAGCATCATAGTAACATAGAAGAATTTTTAGCTTTTAGTCCGCAAGCGAACTGTACCGACCGGCGAAGTTAGTGCCAACTTTAGCGGATAGAGGGTGTCGCGTGATCAGCTCATCGATTCCCCACGGCCATTAATTTCGGTTTTCTAAACCCGAGCCCCTATTTCTCCATCCAAGTAGCTCTTAAATTATCCTCACGAAGCTGTATGGAACCCGTTCCAGACCCACTACTTCTCAGAAAATCTGGTAGCTCCGGGAATCGAACCCGGAACCTCTTGATCTGTAGCCAGGAACTCTGACCACTAGACCATCCACAGTGGAACCTGCCGTAATTGTTAGAATTATGAGGTTGCTGCTGTGATGTGTTTGTGATATCGCTGGCTGGAGTGCTGTGAGGCAGCGTGAACTGTAAAGAAAGTTAATGTTGTCCCTGTGCTTAACTAACTAAGCACTACGCCACGAAGGCGTATGGGGGAGTGGATGTATAGATCCACATTTCATTGACCTCGGCACTAGCTGGAGGTGATTGGTCAGTTTCACACTCCCTGCCGCTTTACCCCCGGTACCCATTGGCTAGGAGGTTGGGTCGATCCCAGTGCCGGTCTGGATGACGTGGAACTTTAACTGTATGTAGTGAAATCCGAATTTTACAAATATGTCAAAGCGTCCCGGAAAACAGTTTCAAAAAACCGAAATTCGTCCTGTGAATCGGAACGCACTATCGCCTTACACCAAACTGCGAACGCTACGGAGCATTTGCAATGATTATTTTTCGTCTTGTTTTCTAAACGAAGCGCTGATGGTCTGTAAACTTGATTAAGGTCGCATTGTTAAAATGAGAAGCTTATAAACATTCTTGTGATTGGCACCTGACGGGTTCCTAATTTATGAATAATGAGTGAGGAATAACTGACTGCTTACTCGTCCGCCTTGACCTTCCAGCGTGATCACAGATGACCACAACCAGTAGCAGCACCTCCTCCATACGTGACCCTTTGCCGCGATACAAAGGTTTATCTCACTTCTTATTTCTTATACCGTGTATTACGAAACCACTTTCTGGTTCCAGCTACATCCGTTTCTGTTACATACACGGCCACCGCTAGCTCATGGGCATCAGATTGACCGCTGGGTAAGTTAAAGACAAGTGGAGAGGAGTGAAGAGTCAGAATTTACTGTCAGGTTTTATAATACACAATCATGCAGACTGCTGGAAGTTAGAGCATTATAAATGAGGCAAGACTGGCCACTCTCGTGATGCATTAAGCACATTATAATATGTCGAATGTTACCCATCCCTTAGCCTAATTTTGGTATAATATTTGGAACAAAATACCATCGGGGCTGAGCATGCTGGAGTAGCGGCAATACCCTGGATTTGCATTACAGATGTTCTAGGTTCGAATCACGGCTGGCACAGCTGCTGTTCTGAGTTATTTCATGGTTTTCATCAGTTTTTCCATTCAGATGCCGGGATAATTCCTCTGATTGGCCAGGATCGCTTTCTCCAAAATTATTTCCACCTCATCAGTCATTTATCATCCTACCATTCGACGCTTTATGGTCTAAGTACTGAGAGCGTCGTAAGATCCCCCTCCCCCCAGCCTCTGGAGGTAGAATAGCTCACACTTTCGAAATTTAGCGGGGACTGCCGACAGTCCAAAATAAACGATAAATTTAGCAGGACTACCGACAGTCCAAAATAAATGAGAAATTTAGCAGGGACTACCGACAGTCCAAAATAAATTAGAAATTTAGCGGTAACTGCCGACAGTCCAAAATAAATGAGAAATTTAGCGGGAACTACAGACAGTCCAAAATAAATGAGAAATTTAATGAAAAATGTCTGTGTGTTTATATAGTGACATCCATTAATAAATGCGTGGCGGTAATACCCTCAAACCCAGAAGTAAATATACATATATTAAATTGGTATAAGTTTATATTTTTCAAAGATCTGTATCATAGATTATATATTTTCACCATCTTACATGGTGCTAATTTCACGAATGGATATTTCAGAAACATTAAATGGGGTGGTATCAAATGGCACGATTCATTTCACCAGAATGATTGAAAATCAGACCTGTGGTTCATACTGGCGGACTTCTATGCTGGACTGCATTCTCCAACCAGAAAATTGAGATTCGCTCTGGGCAAAAGGACGAATTCAATAGACGGCTCAGTGTACGTACATCTAAGACGAACCATCAGAAGGCAAACAGAGCAAGAGTAACGTTTCTCACAGGCGGTACAGAGAGATCAGGCGTTGACTCTGGTGCTTGGACAAGTGTGTAAGCACTTCTGTCAATACTGGGATGTCATCCTGCATATCAAACATGCCGCCTACAACCAGGAACACATTTCAGACCTGAAACATTCATAAATATTGATGTGACCGAAATACATTTTCATACGAACTCTGTACAACAGAAATAAAAATACTGGAAATATTTTTTAAAAAGCCCTCATAGCCCGTGTAGTCTTCAGTGAAGTTGGTTTTATGTTGCTAAGCAATGAAGCTCGCGTTGTCACACTTGCTTGAATGTGAGAAGTTCCCACAACTCTTTCGTAGGGTTTATTCTTCGCTAGAAAATATCTCGATCACTCGAACTTATTAAGAAATGATTCCTAGCAGTATAGACCTAGTTGTTTCACAACTGAAGCAAGTTGAACAATAGACGCTCTCGGCACCAAAAGGAATTTTAAGCTCAAGTGAATTTTATAAGCTTTCTGAAGTACATCTCCACTAAAGAAGTTAGCTAATTGACCAAGCTATTAACCACCCAATTAAATTAATAATTTAGTAAGCGCAAAGAAATATAAACCTAGTTGTTTCGAGATCCTCTTCACCGGAACAGTCAGCAGTTACTCAGTGCATGAATAAGTTCACTGCATAATTCATAAAGCCTACTTTCCAACTGCACAGGTCTTCAAATCTGTTGCTATCGTACATTTGTTTCAATTCTGTGGAGAACTTATTGTTTAAGTGCAGATTGCGTTTAATAGCCACAAGGATTCTCGCTCTCACCCTGTTTGTGACTGTTTAATTACTAAAAATTATTTTACACGAAATGTGTAGGTCTGTTTATGGTTCATATCCACACAGTTTACGCACTCGTAAATCCAATAGTTCATTAGTTACCTCCAACAAACCGAAAGTTAAAAACAATATTCGAAACATTATCTTTGCAAAAGTTGCTTATTGCCACGTGTATGAGTGACCATAGATGACGTTTTAGGTTGGACATTGGATTTATTGACCACTTTCACACACAACTCGTAATCATATTTAATTATAACGCCATACCTGATTTCCACACTTTATAAATCACTACAGTACGCGCTAAGTATTTTCCAGCCCACAGTGTCTTCACTAGTAGTTGTCTGGCAACGGCTTCTAACATTGGCCGTTCCTCTGCTTCCATGCTGAAGTTCTCTCTGAATGGGGGCTCCCTTCCAGCTGAGCACTCCTGCGACTTATCTTCACAGACTAACTAAGCTGTAAGGTCGCGCCATAGCTCAAGCGGTTAGTCGCTGGCTTCCCATCGCGGCGGCCCGGGTTCGATCCCGGTTCTGGTCAAGTGGGATTTGTGGTGGACAAAATGGCGCTGGGGCAGGTTTTCTCCGAGTACTTCGGTTTCTCCTGCCAATCTTCATTCCACCAATTGCTCCACAATCACCCTCATCTATCATCTGGGGCTGGTACAATAGGCCAGAAGTGGCCTACCCCACTAACAATTAAAAAACTAAGCTGTGACCTTATCCCTTGTTTATAATAGCTCGACACGGACGACGTAAAAAACACTGTTCTTCTGTTACATGCATATCCGTTGCCGCGGGAACGTGTTTACCGAGCCGTTGCCGAGACGCGGCTGTCTATTCTACCTTATTAAAAATTTGTTGCCTAGCAACGGAACCCGTTTCGTTGTATGTTTCGCGGCCTTTGCCTAGAAGCAAATGTTGTTTTAACGGCTGCTTCTCTGGATCAACAATTATTGCTTTTCGCAAATACGCCGCAATGCTATTTCGAAGATCTCCTAGCACACGTCATTTGGGAATCCGAAATTAAGTGCCGGTAGTTCTCACCATTGTCACTAGTGTCGACATAGTCGCCAGGGTCGTTCCTACGTCCAGAATCTGCTCGGTCATCACTTCTTGTTGTTTGCTGTAGGAAATTCACGATCCTTTACGAAGACCGAAGCGCCCGTTGCTGGCCCCATTCTGAGACAACTGAAACCAGCCCGCATTCTTAATATAATCCTGCAGTCACGCCTAGGTTTTCCAAGTGGCCTTTTCTTCTTAAGTTCAACGACTGAAATTCTGTACGTATTTCCCCTCTCGGTGTTTATCTAACATCATATCAGTCAGCCTTGAGCTCCCTCGTCTTCGCAAAATTCAGTTGCATCTATAATAAGCTTTAACAAGTGTCAAAAATATTACAGTCTTAACAATAACAACGAAAATGTTTTGAAAATGGACCCAACTTGTATGTACTCTTTTGGAGTACATATTTGCGCTCTTATATCCAAAGTCCTTATACAGTTTCACGCTCCTGTTAAACTAAACTCTGTGCCTTTAGTCCGCAAGCGAACTATACCGTCCGAGCGACCGCCGCTTGTCGGCAAATTTAGTGCTAAATTTAGCGGATAGAGTGTGTCGCATGGTCAGCGCAACGAATCCCCACGGCCATTAATTTCGGTTTTCTAGACCGGAGCTCCTGAATTATCCTCAAGAGGATGACTGGACCCGTTCCAGACCCACGACTTCTCAGAAAATATGGTAGCGCCGGGAATCGAAACCGGGACTTCTGGATCTGTAGCCAGGAGCTCTGACCCCTAGACCACAGAGGCGGTCTCACGCTTCTCTTAGTGCTCTAAAATGTAATAGTTTTTAAGGAGTTTGCTTCTAATATATAGCTAAAGTAAAGGTGTGTATATTCCTCAGCGATAATGATAGTGAAGCTGAAAAGAAGTTATGGAAATAAAAGGCGACCCTGAAATTGCAGTTTGCGAAGGCCGAATTTTATTACTACAAACGTAACAGTGTTCCGCTGAATCACGGAATAGACTCGCAAACGCTAGTTACACATGAGAAGTTCTTCTTGCTGGAACGCCGTCGCAACATGTTACCGCTGTCAAGATTCTGGAGTAAAAGTGGTCTGTTGGTTCGTAGGATACTTAAAGGTTCAGAATAATATTTAAGTGGGTGTACAAATGGCATAAAACACATTCTCGTTTACTTCATACTGTGTTATCTTTTCCCAAAAAAACGACGCCCTGGACATCGAGTCATGACGGTTCAACCATTATATCAGCAATCCAGAACTCATGGTACTATACTAACATGCGTAAAGAGTTAATAAAAACCTAAGCCCGGAAACGCTTGTAGATTTGTGAAGCGTTTGTTATATGGACATTGAAGTCATTAATTTTTTGCTAGTCACTGACTGTAATTTTGAACTGACCATCAGTATTGGGACCACGCCATAGCTCCAGCGGTTAGTCGCTGGCTTCCCACCCCGGCGGCCCGGGTTCGATCCCGGGTCTGGTCAAGTGGGATTTGTGGTGGACAAAGTGGCGCTAGGGTAGGTTTTCCGAGTACTTCGGTTTCCCCTGCCAATCTTCATTCCACCAATTGCTCCACAATCACCCTCGCCTATTATCTGGGGCTGGTACAAAAGGCCAGAAGTGGCCGCAGTACAAGGAACTTAGTCCCACCCCACCACCCCACTAGCAATAAAAAAAATACCGTCAGTATTTTTGGTATTATGATCGTAACGTTCTTTTCTGAGCTCAAGATATTTATACTGCAAGTTAATCTGTGGAGTAAATTTTAAATGTTTTAGATATTTTACCGGTGTACTGTATCTGAGTAAAGAACTAAAGAGTTTACCTATTGATCTGTAGTAAGCGAACTTTGACATTCTAAATCCACTTGACTCTGCAGAGATTTTGTCTTGTACAAGTATCTCCTCATAGAAACGTTGATCAGCTGATCTAGCGAGGCTGAGCTTCAACGGAAAATTATTTTGCAAGCCTTCAGTTCACTTCAAGACACTTGATAGCAGCTGTGGATCCACACGTAGGCACCTCGTGCATAAGAACGTATTTAGATCCACTTTACGTGTAATATTCGCAGGAATTTTGATCCCTTTTATCCCTTATTCATAACAGGGAAATCGGCAATTCACGAAACACACATGCCACGACGGTGAATAAACGCAATAAATATAGTTCATCACTTAACACTAATTCATGGTGCTCTACAGTGAAAGTAAGATAAAGTCGTCTGTGTACTTATGTAATGGACGGGGTCCACTCAGCCTCGTGAGGATAATTGAGGAGCTATTGCAAGGAAATAGCCGCTCCGGTCTAGAAAACCGAGATTAACGGCCTTGGGGATTCTTTACGCTGACAACGTGACACCCTCTATCCGCAAAAGTTGGCACTAACTTCGCCGACAAGCGGCGGTCGCTCGGTCAGTATAGTTCGCTTGCGGACTACAGGCCACGGAGTTTGTTTGTACTTATGTAATTAATAATTAAGCACTATGTCATGGAGGTATATGGAGGAGTGGAGGTATAGCTCCACCATTCTTGACCTTGGCGCAGGACGGAAGGAAATGGTCAGCTTCACGCGCCGGTTGCGTTACCCCCAGGGATAGGGCACCTGGTACCCACTGGATAAGGGGAAAAGTGAGCCATAGAACCAGTCTGAAAAATACGGAGGAGAGAAAAATCTCTTGCCCCTACTGAGAATAGAACCACGACCTCTCTGTCGCTGTGCCGACTGAGCTACAGTGCGAGAAGCTTAGTGCTTAATCTGATGACGTTTGACCCTATAAGATGGCTCTGCCCTCCAACAGCTTTATTAACGACCATTTCTATCCCCGTACGTTCCCACGTAACGCTGAACAGCGCACCTCACAAGTTATACATTGGCTGTAGCTGTGTGTTCTATCCGTATGCTTTATACATTATGTTGAAAAAGATAAAGATGTTACGTTTAAATTTATTATTATGGAAAGTGAGCAAGAAATCTAAACTGTTGTATGCGTCAGAATGCTCTGCTTTATGTAGCGCTGGAGCACGTTGAACAACATTAACATTACTAAGTTTAAAAAAACTCGCGTAGAGATAGCCAGTACAAAGTAACGGCTGATATAGTGCAATTAATATTATTCTTGGCATTGAATTGCGAAACCAGAAATGTTTATAGAACTCTTACGAATCCTACAGTGATCTGAGAATGTAATGTAATTCTATATAATATTCCCCGTGAATACTGCGTTCTATTATGGAGCAGAGCAGAGTTGATATAACGGATGTTCACTCCACGCAGAATATTGGTGTATCGAGTAAGAGTGCTCAATCAATAAATATTGTACCTTGGATTCGTGTTAGCGCTAACTCATTCTATTTGTGTTACTGTGTCTAGATACTCAGGTGGAGCCGGAAATGCAAACTGACAAGGATGAGAATTCTAAAGGTGAAGAAGGTAAACCTATCCCTGTAACAGGCCATGAAGGCTCATAGGGTTGTGAGACGTCGAGGCTCCCACATTTTCTAGACAATCGGCTCACAGATGGCGGTGAAGCCGCTAACTTTTCGCGCCGGCCGCCCCTTACCCCCAGAAATATTCCTGGTACTCATTTCTGTTAGAGGCTGAGTCGAACCCAGGGCCATAATGAGGTTGGAAGGATTAGATAAATTGAAAAATCCAGTGACCTCATCGGGAATAGAACCCGCTACCCTGCGGCTTGTAGCATAGTGCCTCAACCAACTACACTACCGCGTGCCCATAGGAAAAGGATGTTAATACTTGCACCTCTTTGATAGCTGAGTTGATACTGATGTAGTAGATCTTAAAGAGGTAGGATGTGAGAGAGTGTATCTTGGGTTACGTTCCAGTGGCGGGATTTTGTGAAGGCTGTAATGAACTTGGGGCTCCATAAAAACTATGCAGTCTCTACCCCAGCTGCGCGATTAGTCTATCAGATTCTCAAGAAGTACGTTGGAGTTCACTTGCAATTTCTTTAATTCGAATCCCACGCAATTTTCTGACTCCTGTCTCATTACGTACAAACCCAAACTGAGCAGACCGTTTCGTAATAATTATCTAGTACTGTGATTAAGGTTTACCTATTTACTGTTATAGAAGGGCCAATTTTTTCAATTCGCGCTACAGCCATCATTTGGGCCTAGGCCTACCTCCATGAAACTCTCCGTTTCACTTCGGTTTACTAGATCTTAGACATACGGTAGGACTCCTTGGGCGGGTGATTAGCTCGTCGCAAGGACTCTACCTGTACATAAACACAGAAAAACGCACACATATCCATGCCCTGAGTGGGATTCGAACCCACGATCCCGGCTTCGGAGCGAGCGAAGACAGTGCATGCCTTAGACCGCTCGGCTACCGTGACCGGCGGAGGGCGCATTACTTTTTACAATTTTATTCTAATAATCAAACATAAATATGAAACACTTCGACTCTTAGTTTCACCGTAATAACAGTTCTTAAATTTATTATATTTTTAAGGAACTCTGCATGCTATTTATTGCATTTACTGGGAAATGTTTAGAAAGTATTTTATAAAACTTAAATGTATTTACATGTTGCATAGTCTTTCTTGTAAAGGTGATAACTACTAATCCGGTCAAGAAACTATCTGCTTTTAAGGAGTCAGAAGGCTCATTACCATCTCCACAAAGACCCCCAAATTCCACCTTATCTTCCGTCAGTTACGTTCAGTCTCCACCTCCACGCCCAAATTATCTGCGATTCATTTTGTTTTATCCTATCTACTCCTAGATTATATACTTGGGCGCTTATGTGTTCCCCGGCCAGAATTTCTTTTTAAATCAAATAGCTTATAGGCCTCCTCTTCCTTTTATGCGCTTAAGTTTGCTGAAATCATTACATAGCATGACTAGTCGCGCCTTAGAGCGCAGTCCTAATGAACTCTCTTCACGTACGAGAAATGCGGGCAGGGCAGTGCAGGCCCGTGATGCCTGCTGCCTGCCCAGTATCTCGAGCAAGTTAAACCTCATCAGAATGCACCGCAGCTTCCAGCTTATTGGCTTGCGTCAAGGTGCAGCTATCAACTGCTGAATGGGATGTGTTCTCATGAAATATTATAATATTGTTGTTACAGAGGTCTCTTGTGCATATGAGTATCCTCTGGAGGAAGCAATCGCATTGGAATAGCATCCTGAGGTCAACCGGAGTTTCCCTTGTCATACAACAGATCAGATCTATGTCTGTTGAGTCCAGAAGTAATAAACTGTTATAATGGCAGTTGGATTCATACACGGATAACATGTTTCTTGCTTTGTCGTAAATGTTCTAGAAAACGCTAGAGGTAAATTGTAGCCTAGACTCGAACTGCAATCGTGTGCTCACGTGATCAGGAAACTGATAGGCTGTTATCTATTCATGTGATGATTCTGGTGATATCAGACAGACGTGGGAGGTTTCTAAACGGAATGTCATATATTTTAAAAAAAATATTTTGTCTTAGTCTTTGTCAATAAATATGTTATATAATGCGGAGAATTTTCGATTAAGCGCCTGGGAGAAAACAAACCCCGGATAAAACGGACAAAATCTGGCTGTATACGATTCTGAATTTTTAGAAATCTTCTGGCATCAAGGTTTTGTAGTGAGACAATTGTTTAAAATACAACAAAACCCCAATGTAATAACCTTTATATAATCACATTGTGTGCCTCTGTGGTCTAGCGATCAGAGTTCCTGGCTACAGATCCAGAGGTCCGAGTTCCATTCCCGGCGCTGCCAGATTTTCTGAGAAGTAGTGGGTCTGGAACGGGGTCCACTAAGCCTTGTGAGGATAATCGAGGAGCTATTTCAAGAAAATAGAGGCTCCAGTCTAGAAAACCGAAATTAATGGCCGTGGGGATTCGTTGCGCTGATCATATGATCCGCTAAAGTTGGCACTAACTTCGCCGACAAGCGGCGGTCGCTCGGTCGGTATAGTTCGCTTGCGGACTAAAACCACGGAGTTTGTTTTGTTTTTGTTTTTGCATATCTCTATATTTAATGCGTGTATTTGCTACGTATCATTTTATGTACTTCGTGAATACCTCCTTCATTCGGTTGTAGAGGACATCAGAAATAACGACCCCCCGCCCCCAAAATTATTTCATCTTAACGCGGGGTTTGTGTATGTAACCGTTATAACATCACTGAACCTCATAATATTAGTTGTACGATTGAGAGTAAATGCTTAAGAATCGAAGTTTGATAAACTCATTGAAACATTCACTTTCTCTCCATGGAAAACACGCACTCAGCATCATGCAGCAAGTTTATACCGTCACCAATAGCCTTCATTTATATACAGCATTCACTTATCAGAGTTGCTCTTAGACATACACACTTAAAAGTGCAAGATTAATAAAGGGCTAATCCAAGCGGATGCACAATGGATCATTGAAGGTAGCAGTGCGGGGGCCGGTTTTTATGGCCCACCCCTTTCATACATACATAGATATACACGAACGAATAGAGGTAATTATTTGCGTTATTAAATTACGTAAATCAGAGCTCATACACTCGTTTTGCTTTTCAGACTTTGTAACAACAGCAACGTAAGAAATGAGGAAAGTTGAAATTGTAAATGGTACACAAGATTCGCCTGTAGTACACGGTAAATTTAATAATTCGACCTCTTTAAGAAGAATCGGGGTAGCGCAGTCGGTATAGCGACTGGGTACGGGGTGGACGGGCCGAGGGATCGGAGTTCCAGTCCCGGTAGCGTCAAGAATTTTCTCTTCTCCACGTCATCCAGACCGGTTCTGGGGTTCACCTAACTTCTATCCAAAGTGTACTGGGGACAATTTCCCTGGGGTAAAAGCGGCCGACGCGTGAAGATGGCCACTCACCTCCAACTAGTGCTGAGGTCAAGAAAACTTGGGTCTATACATCAACTCCACCATACGCCTTAATGGCGTAGTATTTAATTAGTTAAATAAAGGGACAATTTTACTTTCAGAAGAACGACCCTTGTGGAGATTAAGTGTGGAATACTCCTAAATCTGTTATTGGAACGTTGAAGAATAATTGATGGGAGCGCATTTCACAGACACGAATTTGGTGACAAGAATCATTGTGGCATCAGAGATTTCGAATTTCTAGGTCTGTCTATTATATAAATTTACTTAAAATGAATAACATTTGAAGAATGTTTTAGCAAAGATTTATAAGTGTGCCACAGGAAACTAAAGAGGTTAACGGCTTTGAGCTATATAACTGTGAGAGACCTTGGCTGAACATGGAAGGTAGCTCATATTCATTACCTTGACAACAAAAGAATTTGAAACGTGAGTATAACATCTCTTTATTCAGATATGGTCCTTGAACTGGTAGGTGTATCAAGGCATGTGACCTCCAGAGTTTACGGATCTAAATACAAAAATAGCTTGCCTGTTGCATATTTTACTGCAATTATTTGATTATAAATAATAATTTATATCAATTGCGATTAGCGAACGAATTTAAGAAGAGACTTTGCTGCTTAATGGTGAATTGTATGTCTGGCTACTCTGACGCGGTGTAAAAAAAGTAAAGTTGTCTCTGTTCTTAACTAATTATACACTACGCCATGAAGACATATGGGAGGAGTGGATGTATAGATCCACATTTTCTTGACCTCAGCACTAGCTGGAGGTGAGTGGTCAGCTTCACGCCTCGTCCGCTTTACACCCAGTACCCATTGAATAGGAGGTTGGGTGGACCCCAGAGTCGGTCTGGACGACGTGGAGTAGGACAATTCTTGATCCTACCGGAACTCGAATTCCGACCCCTCGGTCATCCACCCTGTAGCCAGTCTCTGTACCGACTGCGCCATCCCGGCTGTCTTCTTAATATCTAAAGACATTACATCTCATGCACGTGTTAAGGGATAACATAGAGTACTCGTATATCAAATAATATACATTGGTTAGTGAAGTGGATACCTCATAATCAGCTGATTACGGGTATGATTGAAGAGTATCCGGTTTTTTCGCAGAGAGTACAGCATGAGAGTATGCAACAATGCACCTCATGGGATGACGTGTCGATACACTGGCCGATATGATCTTGGACGCAGTGAGTAAGCTGTGGTGAAGCAGAGAACAAGGCCGAACCACTTTCAATTTACACCAGGGAAGAACAGAGGGCCGTGGTTCGTTTTTATGGACAGGAGGTCGTAAAGGGGTTTAAATTCGCACACTTTTATGTGCTCAGTATGGGGAAAAAAATGTATTACCTCGACCGGGTATGTAGTTTAGTTCTGTGTTTGGCATGTAACGCCGTGTAGTCCGGTTCGAGAAAATAGAATGTTTCATAACCACCTCTGTGAGAACATCAGATCCAGCTTACGAAACTTGATTCATAAAATTAAGATCTGTAGGCGTTACTTCATAATTTATAGTATTCAACAAATATCAGGAGAGTAATCAAGTCATGGAAGAAGAGACACGTGGGCTCGGTGTCTTTGTCGGCGTTGGAACCATAGGCTTTGCCACCTCAGTGTTCCTGGAAAGAGTTTGATTTTATATATGTTAAATTGAGATAGGTTCTAACGCCCATTCATAGCTATATTTCAAAAAGTTATTGAAAATTAAATTTGTGGAGTGGTTACACTATATAACCTTGTAACCAAAAACATCCTGTTTCAACCTCAACCAGCACTCCATTATCTCTACTGAAGTTGTAATTGCTTTTCTTAGTCTCTGCAGCTGAATTTCAAGAGAGCGCTTAAAAATGAGCCATACTACGGCGCCCCGTCACCCAAATCTTAATTGTTCACCATAATTTTAAGTAGTTTATAAGCTGTGCCGGTCACGGTAGCCGAGCGGTCTAAGGCATGTACTGTTTTTGCTCGCTCGGAAGCCGGGATCGTGGGTTCGAATCCCACATAAGGTATAGATGTTTTGTATGTTTATGTATTTATTCTGTGTTTAGGTAGAGGCCTTGCGGCTAGCTGATCACTCGTCCAAAGAGTCCTACCGTCTGTAAAATTACCTTGAAACTGATTAAGAGGCCAGGGCTCAAGGGGGCTATAGAGCCAATGAAAAAACAATATATCAACTATATGGGCTAGTTTCTGCACTTGAAGCAGTGTTATTTAATAATCACAAATAAATATGTTTTAATTATTATGTTTGAAACCGATGCAGCAATAAAGACTACTCCACAATTTTCGATTGACGCTACACAATTAGCAGTTTCGACTATATCTTGTGTTCTTATATAACTTTAAATTTTAAGTAACATCACACACGTGGTGCAAGTAAGGCGGAGGTTTGTGTTTAATGGCTAGAAAGCACTGTCATTTCGAACTGTGGATTCCAGCACGCTTTATCGAATTCATAAATATTTTCTCCAAAGGATAGTATAGAAGAGAATTCGTGAGACACGCTGTATATTATTTCAGAAGACATGGCGCCTGCATTTTTACACCGTTCTCTTAGTTCAATATGTTATTCTTATCGCTTTCGTGGTGCACTAATCTTGTATTGGTTCCGGATAGCCAGCGACATGGCGAACATAAGAGTAGGTTTCTGCCCTGTACATGAAAGGTGATTTATTGTTCCGTGGATTGAAGCCAGCAGCTTTGCGGCTATGCCTCTTCATGGATGCTTGACAGTATTGGATTTCTCTCTCCGACCCTCAACTCCCATCTACCCCTCATTCTTTTCTGCTTCTGGTCCTCAAAAGAGAAACGTTCACAGCATCCACCCACTAATTTGTCAATTTTTTGTGTGTCCGGAACGTAGATTTCATTTCTTTAAGCTGTTGAGTTCGTATCATTCTCTGATTCTGCTGCCTCTTCTCTCATACGTATGCACTTCTATTGAATTCTCCAGCCAACATTCTCTGTCTTACGGATTCTCTTAATTCATTCTGAGATGATTGTTATCCCACGATAATTATGTCATGTTCACCAACACGATTTAAGTTGATAAATGGCATTCGTAGCAGGAGCAATACCTGTCATTATGATAGTGGTGAAGTAAAGCTATCCCTGTAACAGGCCGTGGAGGCCCATAGGGTTGTGGAACGTCGAGGCTCCCACATTTTCTAGACAATCGGCTCACAGATGGTTGTGAGGTTGTCAACCTCATGCGCCGGCCGCCCTTTGCCCCCCAGGAAAATTCCTGGTAAACATTAGAGGCTGAGTGTACCCCAGGACCATAATTCGCCTGGAAGGATCAGATCAATTGAAAAAATGCACCTCATCGGGGCTCGAATCCGCGACCATCCGGCTTGTATTATAGTGCCTCAATCAATACCGTGTGTCCCATTAACATTCGACAATGTTGGCTGCGTGGTAATTTAATATCAGAGTTGTACGCTTTGCAAATTTCGAGTGCACGTAAGAAAAACACGTTCTTTATGTCGCGAATCCTTTAAACAATATTTTTTTTATAAAGTAAAAAAGACATTTCTTGCATTTTCTTCTCTCTTCTTTACGGCTGAGTTTTGTTTGTGCTTTTGCCATTTTCTGTCGTTTTGATGATCCGTGATACTAGAAGAATCCAATTCTCCGGTTGACTGGGCACTATCTTCTCCAATACTTGTGCTGGTACTTTACCACATACGCATCTGGGGAACATGTAAACATGGTCATAAACATTCCCCGCGAGACCTTCCTGTAAGTTCTGGGAAAGGACCGTTCAGTCTGAACTATCCAGACTTATGTGGATTTACAGTACAAAAACACCCTTTTCCCCCAAATACATTCAAACCGAAAACATCATTATTCATGAGCAGAGTTTCGAGTTTACTTTGTTACATACACCACTGTGCAAATTTCCTCTCGCAGAATGTTTTAATCTAAACGTTATTCTGCAAGAGTGTCCGCAAAGTTTTAATCCTGAAGTTCATAAAGTCGGCCTATCGCCCGTGCTAAACACCGGAACACGGCTTCTCGTTACGTTGCCGCAGCGGAAATGTTGTTCTAAACAGCGTCGTGCAAGTTTCTCGGAAGAAATCTGCATATTTACAGAGAATCCCAAACGCGTTTGAAATCGTGGAAGAACCCCACATACTTAGGCCTAGGCCTAATGGTCAAAGCTACTAGCTTCGGTCACGGTAGTTGGAATACGATATTCTAATGCAAGTAGGAGCATGCAGCATACAAATTAAAATAATTCAGTAATACTAGCTTCAATTCACTAATATTCAGTACCGCTGTTCTCGCCTTTAGAAATCACTGCGCTAAAATCAGCATATCTGATTCAGGATAGATTCATCATTATCGCCATACATTTAAAATTATATATTTTTCAACATTCTTCATGCGGGACCGAGTTAACAACTGATACGGCTTCCATTCCGGAAAAATCCGGTTCGCATCCTGGGATCCGTTATCCTGATTGAGGGTAGTGAGAGTACCCCCTCCCCCCTCCAAAAGAAACAGTCCACTGTCTCCTTTTCTCAAGCCCTTTCATTATACTTAATAAACATCCTGCCACATTTCAACCGAGACCTTAAAATTGGATAAATTATAACTCTTTAAGAGCGTTATTTGAGCTAAATGAAAGAGTCGATTAGGAAGATCTAGACACAGATGGGAGGATAATATTAAAGTGGATCGTAGGATGGGACGTTATGGACTGGATTGATCTCAGGATAAGAACCAGTGGATGACTCATAAACACGGCACTGAACCTTGTAGTTCCATAAAAAGTTGGGAAATTCTTGAGTAGCTGTACAACTGGCGGCTTTTCAAGCAGGGGCTCAAGTCCATGGAGTTAGTTAAGAGCTTTCTTGAAGATGAAGTTGAAATCGTACATTTCACTCAGTTTCATTTAATTCTTAATTACGTACATGACTCCATTCAGATTTGCCTATTACTTCGCTTACCTCCAGTCCATGTTACACACACACACACACACACACACGTGCGTCATATACATGAGACTGCTTCATAATTACGTCCATAAATGTGATGGCTACAGGAATATATATTAATGTAAAGCGCTGCTTGTTGATATAATTTTATTTAGTTTAGGTGCTCTGTAATGTTCTAATAACTGACAATAAATATTTAACTCAGTTTTACTGAATGTATACTCACGCGCAGACAGAAAGGCGATGGAAGTTAATTCTGTGTTACCCAAATTGAACAAAATAAAAAATGAGAGGTTTTCATTTGGGGAGGAGCTCCGTATTGTGTACACTTACCCTTCATTTACTATAGTGATGTTACTGACTTTCCAGTCAAGTTGCATGTCACAGTAACACGGTTGTTACTACAGCCTGAAGTATAGTGCATCTCTGTGTTTACCATTAATTAAACCGATGTGGGCAGAACCCGTGTCGCGGAACTCGGAGCATGTGGATAAACACTAGCAGCACACACAACAAACAGGGATACTCAATTTACAGATCACTCGTGACGAAAAGATAAAATGTTGCGGAAGCAATTAAAGTGCTATTGAATTCACCACTTCTTGACAAATGGAGTTTAATGACAGCTATAGAAGTCGTATTGCACTGTATTATCACCCGAGCAGAGGTAGGCGTCGTTATAATGGTACCTTGATTGTCTCTTATCCATGTGCTTCATTAACATACCAGATTTTCAAATTAACCCGATCGCACCTGACTACAACCCTCTTGATGATGATGTAAAGAGAAAACGAATATTACGTTTATACATGCCGAAAATTCCGGAAAGAATTGTGTATACTCTTTCAGGCAAGAGTAGATATGTGTACTCCAGTGGCCTATCTATCTATCTATCTATCTATCTATCTATCTAATCTATGACTTTACAGCCCTTGTGGAACTTGGCCGCCTTTTCAGTTTCTTAATCTCTGCACAATCGGCAGGACTCCTTGGACGGGGGATCAGCCCGTCGCATGGCCGCTACCTACACACAGAACAACACAAACACAGAATAAAATCTGACAGACATCCCTGCATCGAGTGGGGTTCGAACCCACAATCCCAGTGTTTGAGCGGGCGAAGACGGTTCATGCCTTAGACCGCGCAGCCACTGTAATCGGTACTCCAGTGACCAGTATGTATGAAAGGAGTTCTTTGTTATTTTTGTAGTTCACTCACCCATCCATTCTCTCCAGTTATGAAACTATTATTACAAAGCTTGTCGCAGTACAGATGTGTCTCTGCACAGTTAGAAATTATGTTTTGTTGTACTTCTTAAAGGGAGGAAATTTCTTTGAAGATCTAATATTATTATTATTATTATTATTATTATTATTATTTGAGGGGTGGATTTCCCCATTCACCGCGGCCAGTGGTCTACTGTACTTCCCCCTGTGATATTCTACCAGTCTGTATACCCCACCGATACTAGTGCGTACCATCAGTCCCGACTCAGCCAGCGAGTTCGGCCTCTACTGGCTCAGCGGTATCTGGATGCTTCCCCCATCTACCAGAGGCGTTAGAGACTATTGTTTGGTGGGAAATATCCTTATAATTTAGCTCAGAGACCTCCTTGAGGCATGAGGTTCTTGATCTAATAGTAAATTGGAGGACAATATTAAAATGAATTCTAAGAAAATAACATGGGTGTGTGGAATATATTCATATAATCCAGGGTAAAGTTCAGTGGCAGGCTCTTGTGAATACGATAACAAATATTCTAGTTCAGTAAAAGAGGGGACATGCGGTAACACAGTTGGTTGCGACACTATGCTACAAGCCTGAAGGCCGCGGGTTGGAGAACCTATGAAGTGGATTTTTCAATTAACCTAGTCTTTCCAGCCACATTGTAGCCTTGGGGTCGACTCAGCCTCTAACAGAAATGAGTACCAGGAATCTTCTAGGGGAGTAAAGGGCGGCCGGCGGGTAAGGCTGACAACCTCACCGCCATCTGTGAGCCGATTGTCTAAAGAAAAAATGTGGGAGCCTCGACGTCTCACAACCCTATGGGCCTTCACAATCTGTTACAAGGACAGCTTTTACTTTAGTTCAGTAGGAGATGGGGTAATTCTTTGACAGGCTGAGCAACTATTAGCTCCTCAAGGAGGACTGTGCTGCAAGCATTTAGACGCTTTATATTTATCACATCTCAAAATCATTCAAATAAAATTTAAGTTTTAATGCAATCTGAATTTGTGTAATGAAGGGTCTACTGATTTTCTGTACGATCCTAGGAGTTTGTGACAGATTCCTTGTCATCTAGCTCCACGTAGGCCTGAAGAAGGAGTTATAATCCAAGAGTACGTCTCAAAATTAATTTTGCCTAATAACATTCAGTAGAAACCACCAGTACCAAATTTAATAGAAATCCGTGTAGTTGTTCCGGAATCGAAACATGCGGGTTTTCACGCAGCCAGACCTGACTTGTCTATCAGAACTGGATTATTGACCACGTGTACACTGCGACATTTCACACTTCACTTTTCTAAGCATATATTCTGTACGCTTTATGCAGTCACTAAGCGATGAATAATAAAAAAACTAAAATCCGTGACCTGTAGTCCGCAAGCGAAATATACCGACCGAGCGACCGCTGCTTGTCGGCGAAGTTAGTGCCAACTTTTGCGGATAGAGTGTGTCGCGTGGTCAGCGCAACGAATCCCCTCGTTCTAGACCAACTGCTGCTCAGAAAAATCTGGTAAAGCTAGGAATCGATCCCGGGACCTCTAGATCTGTAGTCAGGTACTCCGACTACTAGACCACAGAGGCGGTCAATGAACGAATGGGAAATGGGCAGTATTACACAATATTGTGGAATGAATAATGTTGTGTAATGCTGCCCAATTCCCAGTCTCCTCAACACTCTCAGATCTGAATATTGTCTCTTGGGCTCCTTTGCAATTATTTAAATTTCTTTTAATAGATTTTATTTCTGTGTATGTTAGTTAGTTAGTTAGTTAGTTAGTTATTTAGAGAGGGTGGGTTTCCCCATGCACCGCGACCAGTTTGATCTATTGTGCTTCCCTCTATGATATTCTACCAGTCTCTATACCCTACCGATAAATGGTGCTTACCATCAGTCCCGCCGAGCAAGCGAGTTCGGTCACTTGCTTAGCGGTGTCTATAATGCCTCCCCCATCTATCAGAGGCCTTAGAGACTATTGTTGGGCGGGAAACGTCCTGGAATTTGGCTCAGTGATCCCCTTTGGGGATATGAGGTTCTTTTACGTGCCGTAAAGTTACGACACGGGACACACAGCTTAAAGTCCTTCCCGGAGGACTTATTCCCTGAATTTTTCCGCCCTTAAAAATTCGACGACATCCGCCGGGTATTTGAACCCGTGTACCACGAGTCATGAGGTGGGAACGTTACCTCTAGACTACGGAGGCCGCTTTATTTCTGTGTTACTAGAATTATATTTTCCGCCTGTCTGTCTAGAGGTCGTCTGCGAGACGATCAGGTCGGACCCGTTCCGGATGCAGGGCCGATACTCGCTGCAGCCCTGCATTCCGTCTGCAAACAGTTGATGACGTTGGAGCGCCGCGGTGTAGACAAAGTCAAATAATGTCGCTCTTATCTCGTTTGGGAGCGCCACAGTTTGCACATGTCACACGACCTTCTATATTTGCATGTGCTGAAACAAACTGTTACCTCTTCTCAGTTTCGCTAGTGTACACAGCCGTGCAAATGTGAGAAATCTGAAATATTAATAGAACCGACTCCACCGGCTGTTTCATATTTTGGCTCACATTTCAGCTCACTTCTACTGTCTTCCGTACAGAGATGGGGGACAGAACCTGGGATATTTCGGCCAACATAGCGGTTAGGATACGGGCTGGACGACAGGGGAATCGTTGTTCGATACCCTACAGGAACAGAAATTTTTTGTTCTCCACGGCAATGAACAGTGGGACCCACCTACCTTTGTATTCAGCGGGTACCGGGAGCCATTTCCCGAGATACGAACTGGGAAGGGCGTGAAGCTGATCTCGCACTATTACCAACGTTAAGATTGAGTGGAGCTATACTTCCTTTTCCCCTTACGTGTTCATGGCATGGTGTTTAATTAAGTATAGAGACAATTTTAGCTTTAGAGAGATGAGACCGCATCTGTAGTCTAGTGGTAAGAGTTCCTGGCTACAGATCCAGGTGTCCCGGGTTCGATTTCCGGCGCTACCAGATTTTCTGAGAAGTAGTGTGCCTGGAACGGGGTCCACTCAGCTTCGTGAGGATAATTGAGGAGCTACTTGAATGGAAAAATAGCGGCTCCGGTCTAGAAAACCGAGATTAACGGCCGTGGGAATGCGTTGCGCTGACCACGTGACACCCTCTATCCGCTAAAGTAGGTACTAACTTCGCCGACAAGCGAGGTCGCTCGGTCGGTATAATTCGCTTGCGGACTAAAAGCCACGGAGTTTAGAGAGATGAGACGCGAAGAAGTTGGTGCAGAGGTAAAGTTCTCGGTTTTCCCTGGGAAGATAGCTCGGAGCTCCGGGAGAGCTTCGCGATAATATCTCAGGATAGACCACGAAGTCCTCCTTCAAGATCCTTATTTCTCACCATTCATGATGGTTCTACTGTTTCATTTCATATAATCATCGTCGTCATTGGCAAAAGAGCCTCTTTTTGAGCCATAGCCTCTCTTAGAAGATTTTGCCAGATTGCACCCGGGTTTCACTTCTTTTGATTTATCGATTTAGCGACTGAGAAAACACTGAGCTGAGGTAGCCTCAAATGCCATGAAGTTGATTCTCAATTTTTGTGTTAGTTTCAAAGTTGAAAGAGATACAGTCACATACACAGACAGGATGATACTTTCATAAGCTCACTGCTTTCCTCGAAGAAAAAATTAGGCTAAAATACGGTTCTCATTTTATCATTGAAGTTGAAAAATATTTGGTGTAGTTAGTACTTTAATGGATAACCGTTTATGAATGCGGCATAGTGATTCTGAAATATTTTGCCGCGGGGTATCCTTTTTTCTATAACAAAACTTTGGTGGAGGCTCATAGAGTGCGTTTCGTTAATTGAGACATAAAACTGTTGGCAAAATTTAAGAAAATTAGCTATCATAATATTAGCATAAAAACTAGCACTTTTATGGAAGGCGAACTTTGTTCGCGAGGTTTCAAATTGAATGTAGCATTATTTCTACGCACTTCATTAGGTAGAAATTAAATGTTATTAAACTTAATTATCGTGAGTTAGGACAGTACTCACCATATTCATAAGTGACTTCTTAAAAATAAGACACTAAATTGACATAAGCATATATTCTGTATTCTATGCAGGGGAGTATTTTGATTTTATTCGTGGGAAATTATACGATTTTATTTCAATGGCGAAATCTAATCCGTCAGTGGATTAAGATAGTTATAAATAATGTGGCGTATAGACCCGTTGCTAAGAACTGACTCGGTAAACGACGGCCGTTGCTAAGCAACGGGCACAACATACACTCACGTGACAGCAGAAGAACTGTTTTCCATGTTATCCTCTCCGCGACATTTGCTACCCAACGGCGCGTTTAAAACTTCTATAACAATAGAGAGGCTGTGTTTTCAGCGTAGTCCGTGCCGATGAGTTATCTTGAAGACAACTGGTGTTACATTTCAGTTGCAAATATCCTTTACATTATGGCAAATGTCTTACTACTGAAGACAGTGACTCCAACAAAAGACAGACCCGTCCTCTCGTCAGAGAGTCAAACAGTATAAATATCTGGTCATAAGCCCCAGATTGGACTCGACACAAAGACTTATTGACTACTGACCATCAGTCGCAATGTGACTTTGTGTTTACTTTAAATTTCAGTTGCAAGATAATCGCTGGACAGTAACGACGTGAGCACAGAAGCTGGAGAGTCTTCATTGTTAAGATTCGTTACCAGGAAACGTCTAGCGAAAACATTGCAGAAGAATAGCCATTGTTGAGAGCTGTTACCAATCAACGACTAGTGAAAGCAGACTGAGAAGACTTAGTGTGGAGTGATTTGTAGTGTAAAACTCAGCAATAGTGTTATAGTTATTTGTAGTTACGTCATGTAAGTGGTCAATAAATCTATTCACCAATCCAAACCACGTCTGTAGTCACAGATACACGTGGCAATAGATTTGGTGCCACTCTAAATTTTGCTATCGTTTCTTCCTTCACTTTTGATTTTCTGTTCCATTCGGAACAAGGGGCATGACAATCCTCTGACGGCGAAAGCTTTCAACTGAAACATTATATTTGCTTTCATGGTAAAATATTGGAATTTTCTTTTATGCCCTTAGAACACTGTCAAACTAAATTTTTACTTTCCACTTAAATCCTTGAAGTTCTAAACTGGGTAAAGATGGCCTAATACTGATTTTCGAGAAAATACAACTGAGTGTCTTGCAGCTCAAGACTGGCCACGCTGCCGGGGAATTCTTTTACTATTTATTTTTCTATTACTTCCAACCTGGTACCCTTCTCTTGCTTATTGCTTTGGGTAGAACTTAATTACCAATTAAGGAACCCTGCTGTTACCAATTCGGAGTTTCCATTGTGGCTAGCTGTGCCAAAGCCTTCAAACAAACTGCCAAGAGTTCGTTGTACATTACTACTTGTTCACTTTTTCTTTATTACTTTGCTCACGAGGCATGTGTCCGTGTTTTTTCCTGTCAGTTGCTTACTGCCCATTTGTCTGTGGAAAAGAAAACCTTTACCACATAATTTTGTTTTGAGAAGAGTCCGAAAACTGATGTATAAATTTCTTCGTATCTGGTGTGTGGGACCGATCACAGTGGTCGAGCCATCTAAGGAATGAACTGTCTTCGCTTGCTCGAACAGTGGGAACGTGAGTTCGAGTCCCACTCAAGACATGGATATCTGTATTATATTCATTTATATCGTGTTTGTTTTGCTCTCTGTATAGGTAGAGGCATTACGGCGAGCTGATCCCCCGTCCAAGGGGTCTTACCAGCTGTGTATAGGATCAAGAAACTGACAAGGCGGCCAAGGCCCAACAAAGGGCTGTAGAGCTTTAATAATAATAATAATAATATAATTTTGTGTGTAGAGGTTTGGTGATCCCCATATACAAATACACGAAATTTCTGACTGAGCTAGAGGCGAGGCAGGAAATATCAGCACATTATTCGAAAATTCTCCTACCAGAAATTTCTGCTTAGAAGGCCAGTGTATAAGTCATATATTGCAATATTGTATAATTTGTTCATATTCTTAAAAAAAAAANGAAGGATTAGGTAACTTGAAAAAAATCCAATGACCTCATCTGGAATCGAACCCGCTACCTTCCGGCTTGTAGCTTAGTGCCTCAACCAACTACGCTGTCGCGTGTCCCGTTCACATTGTGAGGGATATACCCATTGTTAGCAACGACTTGGTAAATAAGACCACAACAAATACGCAAACAAAAATAGAGTAGTTCCATTGCTAGGCAACGCCCACAATACACACATGCAACAGTGGGACAGGTATTGCAGGAGGTGTTCTCTATGTGGGTCCCCATTTCAGTTTTTAAGAGGTCTTCGCTCTCTCTAGCACATTAACCTACTTGCAGAAAACTCTAGTACCGTATTTTTAGACGTCCAGTAATCACCGATCTGAGTTCTTGGAGAGATATTGCAGATAGATAAACACTTGAGCCAAAGAAGTTTTTCTTCTTGCCACTCAACTGACACGAGGACACATCACCCTAATGTAATAGTGGTCAGATTTTAAGATCAGGGCATTCTCATTTCTTTTACGAAAGGTTCAGAACATATAATGATTAATTATTGTGAGCATTAGGGGGGGCGATGGCATTGAAGCATTTTTTTTTTCAATTCTCACTACACGTAGAACGTAGCAGATGAGTTGAAGCAACGAAGTAGGGCTGAATGCCTGACTTGTTCTATCTCGCTCGCAAAAACATCTCCAGGATCCGCAACTAATCTCTATGCCGTCTCTTTCCTGGGCTAATTAAGTGTCTTCATTAACCGGCCTCTTAACTCTGCTAGACATAAACACACACACATTTGACTCAGATTTGGACCCTCAACTAGGGTACTGCTATGTCTTCTACTCCACTGCTATGTCTTCATTATACCGTTTAATTGGGTTGTAAGCTTTCGTCTATATAACGTACCAAGATTAGAACCTGGAGTTATCTCTCCATATAAGATACAATATTCAGAGTAGGAGAGAGGGAAATGCATCTTAGAAAGATTTTCTTGTGCCTGATGGCAATCTTGGTCCAAAGAAATTGCTGTCTGTGTTCGTATATTTGAATTGGCACGAGCGAGATGGAGATAAAAAGGAGTCAATCTCTCTCTTGCTCCCACTCATACAACGATTTAACAATCTCTGTGTTCGTGTAAATTGAAGAGGTATGAAATACGAACAAGTTAGGCACGTACAGAGCTGGTTGAAAGGAAAAGGGAACGAACTCGGTTAAGTGCCATATCTCAAGCCAACGTTTGCAACCGCAGTTTCAACAAAACCCGAGCAAGGAGACCGAAGCTTTCTTGTCTGAGTTTCTTGTACCCAGGGCATTAAAATGTTTCTAAATCCGTATTTCATACAGACTTTGCAACTCTCTACCGTTTTCAACACGTTAATAACTTCGTTATATAAATAGGACCCAAATTGTATTTTACACTTTCTTATTCAAGTTGTAAATTAAATTTAGTTACTTAACTTGTATTTACGTATTTATTGCCATGACAACACAATTTATTTTATTTTGTATGCAAGAAGTACGGATGTTGATTGGCTGTGAATTCACTTTTATATAGATTTCGAATTTTGTTGGTTTATAAAATACTCATGAAGAATACGCCTACAAATACAAATGTGACTATAGCATATAANGAAGATAAGATCGTATGGATTGATTAATCTGGCTCAGGATAGGGACCTGTGGAGGGCTCTTGTGAACACGGTAATGAACCTTCGGGTTCCATAAAATGCTGGGAAATTTTTTTAATAGCTGCAGAATTGGCGGCTCCTTCAGAAGGGCTCAGCTCCATGAGTAAGAATGTAATTGTTTTTGTTGTAGCTGTAAATCGTATTTGCATTGCATTCGTTTTGCGTAGTGTGTCCTTTAGTGCTTGTGTAGTTTTGTGTGCTGTGTTTTGTTTGAGTGTGGTGTGTTATTTTGTGTGATGTGTGTTACTTGTGTGTTGTGTCTTATTGTAGCATCAATGCCACCGGGTAAAATTCCATTCGCAGTTTAAATAAAATAAAATAATAATAATAACATTTCTTTGATTAATTATTTTGAATTGAACGACATTATTAATAATTTCGTGTTACATTACTTCTGGTATCGCGAGAAAATCACCGGGATAAGCTTGAAAGTAGACCTTGATGTTAACTCTTGCTCCTCATTTCCTTTCGGAAACTGGGGAACGTTTCTTTGCTACAGAACATTTCCGTTACCTTAAAAATTTATCAAACTGTCGGTCCACAAACAAATGTAGTTGTGCAACACACGAATATTGTACAATGCCATTTTATTATGAATGTGTGGACGTAAGAGCGCTATATCCTAGTAGCGTCTCCGAAATCGAATACACAATATTTTATATTTATAAATAAGATGCATGTCCATCCGTTCACCAATAACCGTACGTTAAAAGCATCCGAACGTCGCTATAAATCTTGGATGAAACTGCTCCTGAAGGCATGTTAGCATAGAAAGACTGCCAGGTCAGCTGGAAATAATTCAAAAACGAGTTAAACGGAAATGTGTAGGAAGCCTTAAAACTAAAATCCACCCCTATTATTCTACAAAGGTTGTCAGTCCATGCTGTTTTCATACGGTTATTACTGAACACACAGGCTGAGTGTTCGTATTTGAAAGATCCCGAGTTCATTTCTCGATTCGGAGAATGGTTATTGTAATCACGGACCTCGTGGATCTACTCAGTATCTTGAACTAAGGTTTGGATAGTACTCTTCCACCCTTTTTCCAGTTCATTAATCACAACAATCCTGTCATCCCACGCTACATTGCCTACACAGTCGAAAAATTGTAGAAATAACAGAGTAATTAACCCTTTAAAGACAGAATGTCTTCTAATTTATATATAAAATTTCAGTCTGTACCTCATAGGAAATACATTACGTCTCCTCTACAGAGATCAACCGGCTAATGTTGTTTAGGGGAGAAATCGAAGTTTATTGTGAGAACCATTATAAACTCAGAAATACTCTGGGCTTGCAAATTGTAGAGCAAATTGTAAAGCAAGCCGTACATGTAGTAACCACAGGGCTTAAAGATTAATTAGTCGGCATCTTGTGCTGTTCTTATCTTCATGACGAAACAATAAGCTTATGAAAGATTTGAGGTTTTCACGGTAGTGACTATAAAGAAAGCAGTCTTATGGGCTGTGGCACCGTTTAGATGTGGTGTTAACCTACTTTTCGGAGGATCATATCGCCTCCATCTTCAGGGTAGAAGGAAAAATAAGAAATCCGCAAGCGAAAAGACTCTGAGAACAGGTGAAAGCAGACTGCTTCTACCTTGAAGATGTAGGCGATATGTTCCTCCGACACGTCGGTTAACACCACACCTACACGGTGCCACATCCCAGAAGACTGCTTTCTTCAATACACTTATGAGTTCGGATTGCGAACACGGTCCAGTTTGTGGAGTACTCGGAGAAGACCCGACACAGCGCCACTTTGCCCACCACAAATCTTGCATGACCTATCTGGGATCGCAGCTAGACCGCAGAGGTCGGAAGCCGGCGATCAACCGCCAGAGCTATGGCGCGACTTTCTGTAGATGGTTACCATAGTTTCGAACGAATCTGCTGTATCTGTCTTCGAATTTTATTCTTATTCTTATTCTCATAGTCCCGCCTGGCATTGCTTGCTTAGGGTAACGCGTCTCATTTCCAATACAAGAACCATCCAAAAGTCTGTTGTTGCCTTTTCTTAGTACTCGGTCCAACCCCTAGGGTTATGCTCGCCAAACTTTCCCAGATATATAAAAAAATTCTTTCTGAAGCTATCACGAAAGAAGGGAGGAAGAAAATATAATATGACCAAAAATCGTTTTCTGTAGTTCTTTCTTCCTAAGACTTGAAGCTCCGGTCCGTTTTATAAAGTCACAGAGCCCTCTGCTTGAGCGTTCTGTTTCTTTTGAACTTAGATTTCATGCTACTATTCATTTTTTCTTCTTTATGAAAGAAAAGAAAAGATAGCTGAAAAGTTGCGATGAGAAATTTCGATTTATATTAATACTAATAATTATTTTGTGTTGTCACCTCATAAAGTTAATCTTCCTTCAGTCATTGATTCATGTAAGTTATTTGGAACAGGAAGAAACAAATAATTTCTTTCTAATATCTGTCATCTTTTATAAATTTATCTTCATCTCAGTGGACATCTTGTAAGTCACTCGCTTGAAACGAAGCACATTAATTTAATAGGTACAATTTTTGTAGATTAGGTTTACTTAGGGGGGGTTTGTCCTCCTTCAAGAAACACAAAAACAGCTTCACTAATAACTTTAAAAGTACTTGCATCTTTTTCCTCAAGGCCACATTGACCTTGTCAGTCCGAGGCAGAACTTTCGTCTTTATTACTGAAATAATGTAACTCTTCATGAAATCCCTGGTGTATAGTTCGGCAGTGAGAAGAGAATGTGCAAGATTTGGGTGATACTGAGATTCGGAAGACAGGGGTTGAAAGCTAAGAGGGGAGGTTGTAAAACAGAAGTGGGAAAAAAAAAAGTAGAAAGGAAAAAGAAAAGAGAAAGATCGGGGCGATAAGGAGGAGAGGAATCAGAGTGGCTGGGGTGGACAACCCACGGAGATTTATTGTTGGGCGAGGTCCGGGTTTCTGGAGCAAGATGAGCACCAGGCGGCAGGCCCCTAATGTAGACGCCTGGAGTATCTCCAGATACATGCTGTGCCACATTATGGCTTGTTATATCGGCCAGAGCTTCCTGGGAATGAACCAGTAACATCAGCAGAAATAATTGTCTGTGGTACTTAAGTTAATCGTGGTTTATCTGATACATCCATAAAAAAAAGATTAATTGAACAATAAAAACAGTTTTCCCTTCCAGTTTCCTTGGTCTTCATAATGATCTGTGTCCTTTAGGAAAATATTCCATAATTTCCTCTGTATTTGTTTATTTCTCTATCCGCTAAAGGTGGCACTAACTTCGCCTACAAGCGGCGGTCGCTCGGTCGGTATAATTCGCTTGGGGACTAAAACCACGGAGTTTGTTTTTTGTTTTATATTAGTTTATTACGTTGTCTCAGTATTTGGTTTATGATATCCATTGATATTTATATGGCTGGATTCTTATTATTTAAGTTAAAATGTCTATAATTTTTCCCCTTATTTTCCACTCGAATTCGTAAATCAGTCATCATGCAACAGCTGTAAAATACATACATACACTTGAGGAACTAAAATTAATAACTTGTGGTCAATTGATGCACCGTACAAAACTGGATCTGTTCGTACATTTTCAAACATTTAAGAATTCCACAGACCAAAACGCGCAATATGGAGCCCATCTTAACTTAAAAAAAAATATTAACTTTCAAGCACTTTATTCGATCATCACAGACGAAGCTTTAGTAGCCAAGTCATTGTACCTTTGGCTACATCTGGTGTTGACGAAATGACAAACGAGATTTTGAATTTAATTTGCTGTTTTTTATTCTGAAACATAGTCAGTTCAGATGAACTGATTATTGAGACAAACCAGTTAACTAACTAAATGATCCCATCGGTACGTGATGACACTGAATAATGCGATAGACAAGTAATACTAAACGATTAAGAATCTGAATATAGATGTCTCCTCTTTCTTATTACCCGCGTTACTTTCACGTTACTTTTATATGAATTGCGGTCATGCATTATTTAAACACATCATAACCAAAACACGCAGATAAAATGAAATGTTTACCAAATTAAAGTATATAATTTTGAATGCAAATCTGTGACCACTTTGTTTAAAATGAGTAGTTTTTGTGAGTCTCTTTACATTCTAACACATTCATTTCTTACTTTTAATAAATTAAAATACTGTACGAATCGAGTGGGGGTTGTTATTCTCATATTTCACTGCTCATTTGTGAGTTGTTTCCATGTACCTTTCAGAAACTTCGCTGTTTCACGAATAAGGCAGGAATCGCTGTACATATATCTGAAATAATTTGTTGTCTCTTTGAAATCAGGCGACAAGAGCCGCCACTGAAAGAGTGAGATGTGAATAATATAAAGTGTGGGTGACGTAGGAATCTCTTGTTACGCTCTCGGTAATCGGAGATTTGGTTTCTTATGGATGATTTTAATCTTCGAGCATGCATTATGCCACATAAATTGTAGGGCGAGGCAAGGGTAGCTGCAGAGTGTGTGAACAGACATCGGGAGTGGGTGAGAGAAGTTGAATACATTATAGAAGATGTGCAGGGGAGAAACTTCTGCCATTCTGGGATTAAAGAGGCTTTGTTGTTTCGTGGTTACACATACTCCATGCAGTTTTGCTACACCTGAAGCTTCGATGGCTAAAATTGGTAAGGACCTGTAAGACAGTGATTCCTGAAGACTTTATTTATGGTTCGAGGATTTTTCTTCATATTCCTTGAATATCTGATAATTTTACATTCATTTTTTTGTTTTTTTTTTTATTTTGTGATCTGGAGGTTCATCGCCGTGTTCCCAGAAGAAAGCCATTGAGACCTATCCTTACCTTAATACCATGTTGTTCTGAGGTGTATTTTAAATGCTGGAGCCAGGATGCCTCAGTCGGTATAGCGATGAACTACGGACTGGACGACCGGGATCATATCTCCTGCAGGGACAAGAGATTTTTGTGTACTCCACAACGTCCATACCAGATCTGGGCCCCACACAGCCTCTAATGTCATGGGTACAGTGTGCTGCATTCCGGTTTAAAACTGCCAAGGTGTGAAGCTGACCTTTCACCTTCATCTATTGCCTAGATTAGAAATGGTGGAGCTGTACCTCGACTCCCGATATACCTTCTTGACTCAGTACTTAATTTTATATATATATATATATATATATATATATTGGTATAATAGGCCAGAAGTGGCCGCAGTGCAAGGGACTTAGTCCCATCCCACTAGCAATAAAAATAATTATATATTCATTGCAGAGATAATTTTACTTCTTTTACCTTACATTTTAATATTATCCTCTCTTATACGTCACATTCTCCCAGTTGTGTTGCTCCCTTTAACATCTTCAACCAAACTTGTGTGTGTTTTTCCAACTATCTCTCATATGCTTTATTTCTCCCAAGTTTTCCTTACTGATTGAGTTACATATTCTCTAAAGTATGTACTATGTAGCTCCTCTTTATACAGTTCTTTTCAGTCCTTTGTTACTACATCTTAGGTCCAGATATCTTTCTCAGCGCGCAGTAAGGACCCATGCTACCATGGTCTGCATAACTTAACCATAGTCGTGAGATTTACGTAAGCCCATATTGTGTTACGATCTATGTAAGTTAATGGAATATTCAGCATTAAAATAAGGAATTTATGTGGTAGTTAGGAATGGAGCTACCCCACCTCTCACCTCTGTTTCCTGTTTCTCTTTACCTTTGTAACTGTACAATTGTAGTTGTATTTGCTTTGCAGAATACAAACAAAGTAAGCAATATGTAGTTATCCAAGGTGCCTACTTGTTCCGTACCGTTAAACCTTTAGAATCTCAACTTGTTAATTGTCTACACTATAAAGTTAACGAGCTATTTTAAAACGAAGTGCTGTTCCATATTTCATGAAATTTAAATGGGCTCGAAACCGTTTCATAAACATTGGAGTTGTGGTTTAACAAAAACTACTTTGTGGTAGGCCAAAATATTTTCCCGGATTTTAAAGTTTCAGCCGACATTCAGCTTAACGATTTTTATCTGACGTCCTTGTTATGAGCCAGCAGAAGAATTACAAGCTGACAGAGCGCGCTCAAATGCTTCATCTTCGAAATTTGCATTTTTCAATACATAAGTGAGATATACACTAAGATTGATTCCGATTTCCTATTGCAAACTTGAATCTGATGTTTCGTGGTCGTTTTTGGTCCCGTGAATGAAATTCTAGACTCTACTATGGAATGAAAGTACTGCGTCTGGAACGGGGTCCACTCAGCCTCGTGAGGATAACTGAGGAGCTATTTCAAGGAAATAGCGGTTCCGGTCTAGAAAACCGAAAATAACGGCCGCGGGGATTTGTTGTGATGATCACGCTACACCCTCTATCCGCTAAAGTTGGCTCTAACTTCACCGACAAGCGGCGGTCGTTCGGTCGGTATAATTCCCTTGCGGGGTAAAACTACGGAGTTTTTTTCTATAGAATGATTCGACTATACCGTCCAGTGTGACTCACACCTATATATATATATGATGCCTTTACATGTTTAGGTCAATTAATGACCATCTTCAGAAGGTAAATAACGACACTCGAGGAAACAACTATTACATAAATCATAGTACATCAAGTTCAGTGTTCTCCAAAGTTTTATGTATAAAGATTTTAAATTAAGCTAAAAATGTGGTGAGGTAAAATATTAATAAAATCCTTAATACAAGTATTTAAAATCTTAAACCGCTAAGATTCATGTCTTCATGTCCCTTCTATCAACTGGAGATTGGATAGATTTCCGCCCTTGGAGGTCCGGGCAGTGTTTTTTTATATAGTTGGTTACGAGTCTGTGTCTCAACAAACATTAAAAGAAAAGCTCAACAATACAAACACAGACTGAAACATGTAAAGACATCATATACATAAATATACGTGTACTTTAGAGTCACACTGGACCGTGTAGTCAAATCATTCTATAGCATTGACTAGTGTGACGGGCCAGAATGAATAAAGTTAAACATTCAGACTCTATTACTTACTTATTTTTGTTTTCTCTTTTGTTCTAGGTAGGTCTGCAATACTTCTGTTCCTGTAGCCATGTTGGTGAGTACAACATATTGTATTGATTCTGTTGTGTTTTGTTGGGATGCATGGAATATAAATGTATTTCTTTTGCCACTTACCGGACAGGACTTGCAGAGCCGAAGGCTAGGTTCCGTATAGCCCGTATTCTTCAGTTCACAAGTTATTTACTATATAATTCGTATGATATAATTACATGATTCTGGGTAATAAAAAGAGTAGTGTGCCAGGCACTTGTTACCTTTCAAATTTATTTTTATCGATATGTTTTCTCTCTATAACTATTCACGTTTATGTACAATTATATAATTGGGAAACTTGTACTCTTTTCCAAGTATAATTAGAATGATCAGGTCAAGGAGAATGAAGTAAACAGGGCTTGTTGCACGAACGAGGGAGAAGAGGAATGCATATAGAATATTGGCGGGAAAGCCAGAAATAAAGAGACCACTGGGAAGACCAAGACGTAGGTGGGTGGACAATATTAAGATGGATATTAGAGAGATAGGATGGGATGGTATGGATTGGTTTGATCTGGTTTAGGATAAGGATCGTTGGAGGGCTCTTGTGAACACGGTAATGAACTTTCGGGTTTCATAAAATATTGGAAAATTATTAAGTACTTGCAAAATTCGTGGCTTCTCAAGAAGGTCTCAGCTGCATGAGTGAGTGAGTATATAATTGGGAAATGGGGCGTTTTGTATTTATACATAATGATATGCAGAGTATGTAATGATATAATTGTACAATTTATACATTTGTCATAATATCTTAATAAGGATTACATTAAACAGGATTAATCTTCACTTGTCAAACAAAGAAGAATCTAAAAGCTTATTTATGTATTTCCCGACGAACTTGAATGAAATTTACAATGTACTTGTCCCATGAATTGTGCGTAATGAATTGTCGGAATTAATGCCAACTGCTTAAATAAATTGTCTGTTGCTGAGAGGTCCACAAAATATATTCCGCTGATACTAAGCTGTCATTCAAATTGTAGGCCAAATGCGTAATTCGTCGACGCCGCTTCATCATTAAAACTTGACGCGCTACTCGTACGTACGCTTTTCGTCCAATTTGTATTTCACTATTTACATTCATACCACGAGAGGCAGACAGTTACATTCCAGGGCTGTGAATTCAGGGATGACAAACCTATAAATACAGAGTGTCCGGATGAAAGGTATCCAAAATATAAAATGTATATCTCGGAAACTAATTGTCATACACGTATCCTGTTGATGTCATCGGAAAGGAAAACTCTGAAAGTCTTTCTTTCATACCCTGCTTACGCGAATACGCTGCCATGTTAGGAATCACCTGGACAGAGAGATGGCTGGGAAATGAATTGGCAGCGGTGGACCAATCGCTTGGCCTCGTAGGTCGCCAGATTTAACCCCACTGAATTGTTTCTTGTTGAGTTACGTGAAGAACATTGTCTACCAGTTTAAGATCAACGACCCTCAACACCTGAAAGCCCGCATAAGGGACGCTGTGGCTACGGTAACACCAAACATGCTTCAAGCCTGGATATTTGTCGTGCCACCAAGGGGGCCGACATTTAAATTTATTGAGAATGTTACATAAACAGAAAAAAAACTTGCATAGTTCCCATTTGTAATGGTGTAACCCATTAATGTGTATAATAAATTCTTTCTGACATATAATTATTTTATTTTGGATACCTTTTATCCGGACACTCTATATTTGTGACGTTATATTAACGTGTTAGAATTGCAATATCATGTCATTTCTGCGTTCTTTGTTATACACGTACTTTCTCGAAATATTTTAAATGTTTGTTTGGTGGATCTTCATGAGAGACTACTTAATCCTCTGCTTCGAAATATCTTCTCTCTCCAGAAGATATCATTTCAGGAGGCCTTTATATGCTACATAATGAACCGTTACACCTCTTAATACATAACATGCACACAACTTATTTTAACAATGTTGAGTCTTTGGTCTTATTTTCTGAAACCACTGAAAGTCTTTTTATGATCCTATAGAAACAACATACGTAAAGTAGGTCCTTCATGGTGTTGGGTACGCCTTTTGAAAGTGGCCAGTAATTACCGAAACATGTAAAAGATTTTTTTTACCTACTCGTATTAAACTATTTACACTTGATGGACATTTCTACTTATTTATTTCAAGAGATACTTCGTTATGTTCGGTAATAGTCTATCTGAAACTCAGTTTTCAGTTAAAATAGATACAATTAAGGAAAAAATATTTAAGTCTCGTTAATGTTACAAGACACTTCAGACGTACCATTGCATTAAATTTTCTGACGATATCCGGTTAATATATTACGCTCATCAAGACGGAAGCTTTGTTATTCAGTCAAGTGGTAAAACATACATAGACCTCGTCCTTCTTTCTCCTCGTGCTCTCACTTTGGAGCATAGGGCTAATTTCTCAGTTTCATGATCATTTTTACAGACACAGACATTTTTACAGTAACACTCCTTGGACGGGCCATCAGCTCGTCGTAAGGCCTCTACCTAAACACAGGACAACACAAACACAGAATAAACGCATACACAATGTCCTGAGTTGGATTCGAACCCACGATCCCGGCTTTCGAGCGAACTAATACAGTACATGCTTTAGACTGCTCGGCTACCGTGACCGGCCGACTGCATATATTTGAGAAAAATTTCCTGAAATGAATATTTAAGAAGATGAAATTAACAGGAAGATAAAAAAAATAAATAAAAAAAATTAAGAGCCGCGTAAATTATACTCTTCGCTTGTATTTTTAGGTGATTAAACAAAAAGGATTACACAGACAAGAAACACGCAAGACAGAAATAGCAATTGCATACAACATTTTGGTAGAGAATACTCAGTGGAATTTTCCGGTTAGAATATTAAAATTGACCTTAAAATAATTGGTTCTGAAGCTACATGGTCCAATTTCTTGCAGTTGTGAAAACTGAACCCATTATTCATGTTTTTTGATGAAAAAAGTAAAAAAGTAAGTAAAGCTATCTCTGTACCAGGCCGTGAAGGCCCATAGGGTTGTGAGACGTTGAGGGTCCCACATTTTCTAGACAATCGGCCCAAAGATGGCGGTAAGGTTGTCAGCCTTACGCGCCGGCCTTGCTTTACTCCCCAGGAAAATTATTTAATTAATTCCTGGTACTCATGTCTGTTAGAGGCTGAGTAAACTCCAGGGCCTAGTGCGGCTGGAAGAATTAGGTCAACTGAAAAAAATCCAGTGACCTCATCGGGACTTCCGGCTTCTAGCATAGTGCCTCAACCAACTACGCTACCGCGTGCAAGCAACTAAAAACTTTTCAAGAAATACCCAGTACATTAAGGTGTGAAGTGCTTGCCACCCCTAGCTTAGAGCTCCACAGACGAAATGTGTCATCTCGATTGTGCATCAGTTACATGCCCGTACACTGTGCTATGTTATCGATTTAAATAGCTTACAGCTGAACAACCGGTAGCATCTACGTCTGCAGACCCTCAGTGAAATATGAGGCACACTCCCGCGCCTGGAGCATTCAATTTCGCATTTAAGAACCATTTTCCTCCTCCACGGAAATAATTGTCTTGATGTCACATGTGACATGACATTCAGTGCCAAGAGTTATTACGTACACATTAGATGCACTCGTTGTTGTGAATTGCTTAGAGTCAGGCTTTCGCTGTTTCGATGCTAGGGTAGAGTTACTGGCGAAGAACCAGGATTATTTCGGTCTACTGCTGGATGTATTATATGATATGTCCGTTGGCACGCGGTATCGTAGTTGGTTGAGGCACTATGCTACAAGCCGGAAGGTCGCGGGTTCAAGTCGCGATGAAATCATTAGATTTTTTCAATTGACCTAATCATTCCAGCCGCACTATGACCCTGGGGTCTACTTAGCCTCTAACAGAAATGAGTACCAGGAATATTCTTGGGGGTAAAGAGCGGCCGGTGCGTAAGGCTGACAACCTTACCGCCATCTATGAGCCGATTGTCTAGAAAATGTGGGAACCTCAACATCTCACAACCCTATGCGCCTCCACGGCCTGTTACAGGGATACCTTTACTTTTTACGTTAAGTTTTTGGATATTATCCTGTATTTTATTTAAAACATCAGGATTCTGTCTCCGAAACGTTGTGTTTTAAATAAAAGACTAGTACCATGGATAAAGTAAAAAAAATTCAGTGAATGTAGGAACTGAATTGTTATGCAACCAGTAGCTTCCCAGTCCACAGTTGTCGGAATAATGATCCAAGGACATAACCCGTGAACATCATGCTGAAATTGTTTGAAGTTGGGAGAAAAAAAATCCTGTTTCTTATATTCCCTTTACGTACGCCTTTGAACGTGTATGCTGATAAGTGCTTTGAGTTCTCTTTCGCCCTTTAACATATTTCATGGATAAAAGATGAGTGTAACATTTGTTCCGGGTTTCGTTCGTCTGTTCATGTTATGTACAGTATCCCAGAATAAAGTATACCAGAGAATAGAAGATTTTCGTAGTGAATCCCAATGTGGTAACTTAGGCCAGACTTACACGTATCCCTGTTATAGCCTACTTATTGTTTCTATAAACGTAGGATTCTTAACATTGCTTTCTTGCGTATCTTCTGTGTGTTACTAACTTTTACGTAAGGAAGTCGATGTTGATATATTACGAGTAGCAGAAAATATGCTCCGGCCTCGCTTCGCCAAGGCTTGGCACTTCCTCAGAGATGTGTAATATGAGTTCCTACTTGGAGACAGACAAGAAAAGTTAATTTAATTTAGGCGCCTCTCTCATACGTGTAAGGAGATCTCCCAGTTTCACGGAGATGTTGATGCTGGATCATGGAAAACAGGATAAATTCTCCAGCAGCCCAAAGCAGTAAGATCTCTACTTGCTCTACTAGACACAAGTTCGCCTCTAACCCTGTTTGATGGCCGGCCTCAAGGTCACTTACTTATGCAGCTGAACCCTTCTTGAGGAGCCGCCAAATCTGCAACTACTCAAGAATTTCCCAGCATTTTATGGAATCCAAAGGTTCATTACCGTGTTCACAAGAGCCCTCCACTGGTCTATATTCTGAGCCAGATCAATCCAATCCATACCATCCCATTCTCTCTCTAAGATCAATTTTAATATTGTTCACCCATACACGCCTTGGTCTTCCCACTGGTCTCTTTTCTTCTGGCTTTCCCACCAATATCCTATAAGCATTCCTCCTCTCCCCCATTCGTGCTACATGCCCTGCCCACCTCACTCTCCTTGACTTGATCATTCTACTTATACTTGGAGAAGCGTACAAGTTATGAAGCTCATCATTATGTAATTTTCTCCAACCTCCTGTCGCTTCACCTCTCTTCGGTCCAAATATTCTCCTCAACACCCTGCTCTCAAACACCCTCAGTCTATGTTCCTCCCTTAATGTGAGGGAGGCCTCAGGGTTACAGTCGTATTAATGAAATTGTATTTTTTTTCGTATAATTTCGACATCTACTCGATAGAATTTTTTTTTTATTTCTAACATATTTATACTGAAATTTGTTAGGCTTCTCTGTGTCCGTAAGTAGGAGTAATAACGGGACGTGGTCGCTTTATTCAGTATCATTTCACTTTTCTCCACAAGACCTGAAATTAAAGAGCGAGGTATTGGAAGAACAATAACATAAATATTCATAGAATTTCGAATTATAACTTTTCAAACGTGTGTCAATGTTACACATAATTACTGGTGTTTTGGACTTTTTCATCGTCTGGAATTCTATGTAATAGAGGACACGACTTTTCAGAAACAGATCCATTTTCCGAAACGTCGTGTCCTCTATTACATAGAATTTCTGACGATTGAAAAGTCCCAAATCCCAGTAATTCTGTGTGTTATCCACCATCGTCAGAACCCTTTAGAATCTACATGTATCAAAGTCATATAAACCTGATACTAAAATATATACTTTTCTTACTTAGAACTGTAGAAGATTGGGATTACTCTGTTTTGTCCCTCATACTTCAGCACAGAGATAAGTCCACCTGCTCAAGCTCTTGAACGCTCTTATGAGTATCTAACGAGTATTACAACTATATACACATCTGTTAACACTCCTATTTTTCTTCTATACATCTCTATAGCTATTAAATTCTATTATAAATTTCCAAATTTAATACCGCCTTTGAAATGTCACTTCCTTCAGTTTTCGACACAGCTGAGTAAACAGAAAAAGCAATTCTGAATCTAATTTTCTGGATGAAAGAACTTTCCTGCCTTCTGCCTAACTCCCATGGCTCCAAAATAATACGAGTATGAATAAATGATTATTATTTAAACACACGAAATTATTGATGATCCGAGAATCTGATGACAGTGGAAATACCTAAGTAATTTTATGCTTGAAGGACATGTCATCATCGTCATCAGTCATATTTATCAAATTGTACCGACTCCAATGTTCCTATGCACAATTGATATTTTCATCTTTTCTACTCACCCCTCTTCGCTTTTCTCTTAATGCTGATAAATTATTCCCTGAAATCTACTCTCTCTCTCTCTCTCTCTTTCTCTTTAAAAGATGAAACTCGTTTCCTTATCGGCTATATAATTTAAGATGCCAGATATGTGCAAATCGCCGCGTATTGTTTGGTTTATAATATAATTCGAAATACCATTTAAGTACGTCATTTCAGCTGCTTCAATGCGTCTTTCTTGTTTTTACTTAAGAATCCAACATTTTGACCCATGAAATAATTATCGTTATACGTAAATTATAATTATTTTAAAAGATAAAAGAATCAGATCTATTCCTGTAACATTNTTACAGTCCTTGGAGACCCATAGGACTGTAAGACGTCGAGGCTCCCCAAAATTTTCTACACAATCGGGTCACAGATTACGGTGAATTTGTCAGTCTTACGCACTGGCCACCTTATACCAGAGGAAGATGCCTGGTACTCATTTCTGTTAGAGGCTGAGTTGACCCCAGGACCATAGTGCAGCTGTAATGATTAAGTCAAACAAAACAATCCAACGGCCTCATCTGGAATCGAATCCGAGACCTTCGGGCTTGTAGGACAGTGCNATAGCATAGTGCATCAAGTTTTTCTTTTCTGCTCCACAGCGTTTAGATCGACTCTGGGTTCAAACCTCCTCCTGTCAAATGGCTTTAGTGGCTTTAGTGGCGTGAAACTGACCACTAATCTACATGTAATTTTTTTAATTAGCTTAGTTGGGGGTGGAGTCCAACTGGGTCCACTCGGCACGGCGGCCCGGGTGATTATGATGATCGAGAATTTGGTGGAATGAAGATTGGCAAGGGAAACCGAAGTACTCGGAGAAAACCCGCCCCAGCGCCACTTTGTTCACCACAAATCCCACTTGACCAAACCCGGGCCGCCGCTGTGGGAAGCCAGCGAATAACCGCTTGAGCTATGGCGCGGGTTAACCTACATGTAGTGCAGAGGTCAAGAATGATGGAGCTATACCTCCACTCCCTTATATGTCTTCATAGCGTGAAGCTTAATTAATTAAGCACTGGGCCGACTTTATCGTATATGAACGTTATCCAGTGAAGAGTATTTCTGTTCCAGGAATATCTATTTTTCTAAGCCTGTGGTAGCAATTCTCTGTCATCTCGTTTTACAACGACGTAGCTTAATTTATAAACTTTTCGATGTTCTTCTAACTTCGTATCTAAGTAACCAATAATGGATATGCGACTTTCTTATGTCTTATTGGCTTAGCAATATCGTTTTCCTGTCTTTAATCTTCTGAGTTTAATTCTTCTCTCTAAAGAAACTTACTTTTATTTAAGTTGAGCATTTTATTTGTTTTTCAAAGTAATTTTCATCAGTGTCATAAGTTCTGGAATGCCTAAATCGCCACTGGGAACATTACCGCAAGCTGATATATCAGATTGCTTGTTGAGTTCTATGTAACAGCCATGCAGTCCGATGTAATACCTGGGGAAACCTGGTCATAAAGCAGAGGTCAGTAACATGGTAAAAATGTAAATTTGTCCCTGTGCTTAACTGATTAAACACTACGCCATGAAGGCGTATGGGGGTGTGGATATATAGATCCACAGAGTAACATGGTAGGCCGAAGTATATTTTTAGTCATGTTAGAATATAGGGCAGTTCCCCTGTATGGTGTGTAATTTAATATAATTTAAAATAAAATAGTGTTTCAAAACCCATGTTCTACCGTTATTACAGAATCCATTAGGGCTTGGATCTAGACCAGGGCTCACAGATGTAGTCATGACCTCTCACTTGTGGCTCAGAAATAATTCTGATATATTTCCTGTTGTTTACAAGTAACTTCCTGCACATCCATCCAGTTGGTCTGTAGACTATAGTACACTCTTCCACTAAATAGGGCCAAATTCAAGATATGAACAAACATAGAGCATCAGCAACGTTTTTAGCACTTCTGTCTTTGTTTCTTTCTACTTTTATAGCCTTTATCCTCTCCTCTTTCCTATTCATTCATTCTCAGTCGCTGTTAGTCTTCAGTAAAGTACTCACCGGTTCTGAACGCAGCAGTTGATGCAGATTTATTAAACGGAAGGAAGATCCTACATCAAACAGCAATTAGTATGAAATCTGTTAGTCGGACTGTGTTCTGTGGTTTGCCTCGCTGTGCACATGAGAGGATCAGCTGCATCCATTTGCATATTCTCTCATCACTACCACCACCACCATCATCATCATCATCATCATGCGGTATAGTATCTGGCACTATTTGTATAGTACTCAGGAGGATCACTATTCGAATCTCGGACGGAAGATAGCTGTTTTGACTCAGGTTTTTCTCAAATTTCCCAAATTCCGTTTCAAGAAACATGTAGGTGACATTTTGAAACATGTCATGAACATTATTTGTGCCTTCTAACTGCCAAAAATTTAAGATGGAACATGGCGTTTATTTCCTGACACTTCTTCTCTTGTTTTTTCTGTGCTCAGATGTTCTTCATTCACTACTGGGAAGATATCTTTGGCCATAATTCGTGCTGGGTTCTTCCCCATTTTGAAGTTGTTCACTATGAATTATAAAGTAAGAGGTAAAGTTGTCCCTATGCGTTAAGCACTGTGCCATGAAGACGTATGAAGGAGTGGAGGTATAGCTGCCACATTCTTGACCAAGGCACTAGATGGAGGTGAGTGGTCAGCTTCATGACCCGGTCGCTTTACCTCCCTACATATTGCTTAGGGCATGCGGTGGGCCCCAGAGACTGTCTGGAGGCTGTGGAGAAGAGAAAAGTATCTTAACCATGCTGAGAATTGAACCTTCCACGTCCAGTCCGCCACTGTTCCTACTGAGCTACCCCCAGCTCTTTCTGTATGAAGTACACGTTTCAGTAAATACGTCCTAGGATAGATAGGGACCTGACAGTGGGCTTAACCGAGAATCCTATGTCCTGCGGTTACCTGCGAGATGACTTGTTATTGTTTTGTTTTCCTCTTGCCATTCAGAACCCCTGTAGTGCGGAAGCATGGTACTCGGACATTCTGTAAGTGATACTGAACGACATACCGGCGCATACCGTCTCACTCGGAGTCGCTCGGAGTGCTGGTAAACCAACTGTAGCTGTCATGCAGGCCGGTCACGGTGCATCTTCCGACGAGACGGGAGCAGTGGGCTGCCTGGAAGCGCTGTATAATGGTTGGAGGCGTATCCGTTTCCAACTCAATAACCAAGTCGCCCATTTGCCGTGACTCGAAGCAAAATGGTATGCCATAGCATGTCTTTCTCATGCAATTAACGCTCTTCCTACGGGGGTACTTTTTTATTTGAAGATGAAACTTCATTTCTAATTCAAGATTCGTTTAATAAAAATAAACTTTTGAAGCTCAGGTTAAGTTGTTTTGTTCCAACGAGATGATGCCCATATGACTGCTTTTAATTATTTCTGTTTACTATCTTGGTGAAGTAAAAGGTAAAATGTAAAGTTGTCCCTGTGCGTAACTAATTAAGCACAATGCCATGAAGACGTATGGAGGAGTGGATGTATAGATCCACATTTCCTTCACCTCGGCATTATTTGGAGGTGAGTGGTCGACTTCACGACCCGGCCGATTTAGCCCCGGGAAAGAGCCCCCCCCCCCCCGCCCGGTGGGTCGAAAAGGGAAAAACAGACCCCGT
>NW_019727097.1:108601-184821 GCF_002891405.2 Cryptotermes secundus
TCTTCTTCTTCTTCTTCTTCTTCTTCTTCTTATTATTATTATTATTATTATTATTATTCTATTCCTGTTGCTCCCACTTGGAGCATAGTGCATCAGTGGAACGCTTCATTTCACTTCAGTTTCTTAATCCAAGACAGTCGGTAGGACTCCTTGGATGGGTGATCAGCCCGTCGCAAAGCCGCTACCCAACACAAATAGGCATTCATGCTTTGAGTGGGATTCGAACCCACGATTCCAGTGTTCAAACGGGCGAAGAAAATTCATGCCTTAGACAGCGCTGCCACTGTGATCCGCAGGTAGTGTGTAATAGGATGAAATAAGACCGCCATTTTGGTTGCTCGTGACTACCAACATTCTAGAGAAATGGGTGAAGACCAGATTGAAAATTACTAAAATTAGAAGTAACATACCAGTAATTGTATTTCAGCTTCATAATTTTAGTGGATGAAATTGTTATTCTGCCATGATTCGGTTGTCAGTCTGCGTTAGTCCAAGTGGAGTGGACCATGAGGCCATATTAGCATTATGGTCCAAGAAGACACTACGTTATATGCTGTCACACACAGTGTATTCTCGAAGTTGACTGTCGTGGTATGAGGCACTACACTGCACAACAAGATGATTGAATAAATTGCCACCATTGTGGTCTTTAACAGTTAAGAAATTATTGTAAAATCAAGTAACCATCCAGTAAAAATAAAAGTAAAAGTAAAGCTATCCCTGTAACAGGCCGTGGAGGCCCATAGGTTTGTGAGATGTTGAGGGTCCCACATTTTCTAGACAATCGGCTCATAGATGGCGGCAAGGTTGCCAGCCTTACCTGCCGGCCGCCCTTTACCCCCAAGAATGTTCCAGGTACTCAAGCTGAGTCGACCTGAGGGCCATAGTGCGGATGGAAGGATTAGGTCAATTGAAAAAATTCAATGACCCCATCGGGATTCGATCCCGCGACCTTCCGGCTTGTAGCATAGTGCCTCAACCAACTACGCTACCGCGTGCCCTCCACCATCCAGAGGGTAGAAACCTGAAATAGAAATGTTTAGTAGAAACATACAGTTTACATAATGTACGCCTATTGTATTAACTCCAAGAAAGGAGTGGTATGTAAAATTAGATTGTGATGTATAGACCCATTGTTAGGCAACGGATCAGCAAACATATCTAAAACAATAGAGGGCAATAGAAGACGGTGTTTTCCGTGGTGTCCGCCACGAGGCTATATAGTTCCAAGGGAGCGGTGAGTTGTTAGAAGTCGAGAGAGTTCAGGTGAAGAAGAGTTCATTTGAGTCAGTTGTTGTCGAAAACTGGGTCGAGTTCTGGAGATGACGGTCTAAGGTCATTGAGAAGAAATGGTATGAAAGGAATTAGACTGTAAAAAGAAGACTTTGTATATCATTTTAAGTGACAGACTGTAATAAATCCGTTGCTAGGATACGACTAGTGAAGACTGAGAACCCTAGTGCGTGTACGGTGAACTGTATAATGTGTAGATCAGCGATAGCTCTGTAATTACGTGTAGTCCCGAAATGACTGTATGAAGTGATAAATCCAATCTAAAAAACCCCGTCTATAGTCACTAATACATATGACAATTTAAAGAAGTTTATGAACAGAGCATTTGTATCCTTTTATTATTTTTCCTTCCCTTCCTAATATGTCTGTGTGAATACTTTTAATGGAAGTTTTCTTTGAGGGAATAAATATTGATTTTTCCACAGACTTTTTTTAGTCCATATTCTTTAAAGGCGTGTTTCTGAGAAAAGTGCAGCTCTTGGTAAAGTAACTGAAAAGCTATTTAACTTAAAGAAGACTGTTTGTGGCATGCAGTTTATCAAGACATACATGGAGGAACTATTTCGAAGGAATAACATTCATTCTCTGATACAAAGTGCCATGTTATCTAGTTACTTTGTAGAGGGAGAACTGACAAACTGGATAAAATCTAATTAATTTTCTGTAATCAAAGTAAATTAATGAAACGTGTGTTGTGATAGTCACTATTGACTGGTTTCTGACCGAACGGCCTTAATTGTAATCTGAGAAGAGGCGTTGGGTTTTGTTTCTTCAGCATGACGTTCAGAACGGCTGTTGAGCCCACCGAACGCGTTTCTCAATAAAAACATCGTCTAACCTCGAAGGTAATAAAGCGTGGGGGCACAGCTTGGCCCCTGTACAACTTCATTAGATTACTTTCCTTATTTTGAAAAAAATAAAGAGAGGCTTATGTGATCAGCTTGCTGTCTGTCCATCTAGCTGTGTATGATATCACATTATTGACTGTATGTCTATCCCCCCTAATTTCTTCTTTTTCTTTGCTGCCTGTGTCTGTGTATCCCCCAGAGAGAGAGAGAGACAAAGAAGTAGAAAGTGTACTTTCTATTTCTCTCTCTCTGTATCCCTATATTTTCTTCGTTTTCAGTGCGGTCCGTGTCTGTGTATCCCCTATAGTTTATTGCTTTCTATGCAGTACGTGTTCTATCTAAGAAAAATTAGTGATCAGTTCTTCCGAGAACTTCTTGTTGTGTTGTGTTTTGGAATGGGTGTGTAGTACCGTGTTCGCGGGCCAGTTTAAGGCAATATGAGAGGAACTTCCTCTGGCGAGTAAGAACAGTTACCTGCAGAGTACCTCAGCCAGGACGGTTGTCTCCGCATCACATAACTTTTTCAGTTAAGCACCTCCCATAAGTTCCATCTGCTGAGATGCCCGTTTGCAGTTGAATGGAGAAATGTGATTCTTTATGGCACCTTCACTGTGTAACCATGTTTATATATCCTGCTGTAATATTTCCAACCCTGTGACTACTTTCCCTTGTTTATTTCTTTCAATATTCTATTGTACATCTTTTTTGGGGGGTAAGTGATCTATGATGACGCCAGAGTCGGGATAGCTCAGGCGGTATAGCTACTCGATACGGGTTTGGTGGGTAGGGTTTGATTCCTAGAAGGGGCAAGAATTTTCTCTTCTCCATGGCGTCCGGACCGACGCTGAAGCGCACCCAGCCCCTATCCAATGGGCAAGGGGGCCTCTTTCCCCAGGAGTAAAGCGGTAGGGGTATGAAGCTGATCTTGCACCTCGATCTAGTTCCGAGGTCAAGAATGGTGGAGCTGTACCTCCGTTCCTCATACGTTTTCATGGTATGGTAATTAATTAAGCACAGGGTCAATTTAATTTTTTTATAATGATACTTCTTCCTTAAGGAATAAATGTTACTTGGTTTTGTAGCAAAAATATGAATATTTTTACCATAATCAGTATTGCAAACATAATAAATTATTCGAATGGGTCCTGTAGAGTCTACAGTGTAGACAAGTCAGGTCATAGTTTTTCCTTTACATTTATTTTGCTGAAAAGTTTGCTGGTGGTTGCATAAAGGGTATTAGGCCATTTTACGACGAAGTTGGATAGGATTTCTGCGTAAAAGGAAATGGCGCAAAAATCCATTTGTATGAATTTCGAATGTATCCTTCCTATGCTGTATATAGTACTGTAGAATACAGAATTTCATTTCCAAGATGAAGCTTCACGCAGCCCCCTTTTATGTGAAACGGCACTCATTTCCTGGAAGCAGAATAACACCCTCTCCCGTAGTAACCGGGATAATTCTTGCGAAGTCCGTGTATTCGAGGGAGACCAGGTACGTTATGTGCAAAGTGGTTAAGGAAATAGACGCAGTCTGTGTACAGAAAGTGTAGGAGAGTCAGTTCTGGGAAATGCCTAATCTCGGGCACACAAAACTGTTCCTACATATCAGTAAACCTCCTGTTTGCTGTTTCATTCATTTTATATGATGTTTCATACTGCGTCTGCCTGGGAAAAGCAAAGAGAGACGCATAGCCTAAATCTTAACAGTGCTTTAACTTATCACGGTTACTACTGGTACCTCGTTCTGATGACGGAATCACGGCGGTGTAACAACTGCATGTAGTGTTGAGAAAGTTCACTGCCGCATTTGACCGAGTCATTGCCGTGTACGCATTCTCTTTGGTGTGGCAGAAATACCACAAGAATAATTTTAGATAGTAAAGTTGTCTCGCCGGTCACAGTAGCCGAGCTGTCTAAGGCATGCACTGTCTTCGCTCGCTCGGAAGCCGGGATCATGGGTTCGAATGCCACTCAGGGCATGGATGTTTGTGTGCGTGTTTCTGTGTTTGTCTACAGGTAGAGGCCTTGCGACGAGCTGATCACCCGCCCAAGGAGTCCTACCGAATGTGTAAGATCTAGAAAAACCGAAGTGAACGGAGTTAATGGAGGTAGGCCTAGGCCCACTGGGGCTGTAGTGCCAAGGGGGGGGTGAAAGAAAAAGCTGTCCCTGTGCTTAATTAAATAAGCACTACGCCAAAAAGGCGTATGAGGGAGTGGATGTATAGATCCACATTTTCTCGACATTGGCACTAGCTGGAGGTGAGTGGTCAGCATCACGCCCCAGTCGCTTTACTCCCGGGGAAAGAGCCCCCGGTACCCATTGGATAGGAGGTTGGATGGGCCCCAGAGCCGGTCTGGATGACGTGGATAAGAAAAAATTCTTGACTCTACCGGGACTCGAACTCCGACCTATCGGTCGTCCAGCCCGTAGCCAGTCGCTATACTGACTATGCTATCCCGGCTCCTAAATTTTAGATAATTTGGATTTAAATTTTAGGACATGATAAAACTGGCTCTGACAATGTTAAGAGGCGCCAGGCAACAATCAACAAATTAGTCAGTTCCTAAATAAATGCGTTTTATCTAGTTCGTTTAACGATTCCTACAGTTGTTCTGACTACCAATGCTGATTTATTTATTAGGCGCAGTCCACATTCCGGTGAGTCTGGTGGAATGACCACGAGGGGAGAATGATAAAGGGTTATGGTAAAATATCGTCACGTATTTAGTGTTGTGACCAATAGTAACGGGTTCTGGATTGAATGATTGGATTTATTGACACTCCATTTACAATCACTTTTAACCACAAACAGTTTATAATAACCCACAATCTGTCTTGTAAATCTGCTTTCACTAGTCGTTGCTTGGTAACGGGTCTGAACAATGGAGATTCTTCAGCTTCCGTTGTCACGCCATTTAACGCTGGTTAACACTTCACAATTGAACTCCTGAATTGAACAGCCAATTATTTTTTCGCCTCTCGTTATATATGATTTTCTGTTTCTAAGGGGCCCAACTGATTAGATGTCTTCTACCCCCTCCACCTGAGGATGGAAACAGATCCAGTTTCCTAAACGTCGTGTTTTCTATTCCCTAGAATACCGGACAGTGGAAAAAGTCCCAAAATCCAATAATTCTGTGGATTACTTTTTATACCAATACAAAACAACGGATAAATGTTTATAGACTTTGAGGTTCTCACAGCGGTGGTTATAAAAAATACTATCTTCTCGAATATAACCCCTTATTGTCCACTGAAATTCAACCGATGTTTCGGAGGAATATATCACCTCCATCTTCAGAGTCAAAGAATAAGCCGAGCAAGCCTAGGCTCTGCTTACCACCTACTTTCACGCTGGTATCTTGCTTAGCTTATTCTTCGAGCCTTAAAATGCGGGCGATGTTTCTCCGAAACGTCGGTTGATTTTCGACATACTACAGAACATTATATCCCAGAAGATATAACTATTTAGGTGACATTACAGTTTTCTATGTTTTAATTTTTTCGTTTTTATGAAGCCATCTGTTCGTCGCTCATTTCATGTGACCGCTTTCGTTGCTAACATTATGGAATGTAAGTTAAATGATTGATAATTGCAAATATTTCTGTTGTAGAAATGCGAAATAATGGAAGTTACGCAGACATGGAAGTGAAAATGTTGGAGTGAGGAAGAAAACTGAGTAAGAGAGAAAATAGCAGTAGGAGTGAAATAGGTACAAACAAAATGAAGTAAAATGATAGAGAGCTCGCATTGAACTAAGATTAGTAGCGAACTGAAGTGACTGCTAACCAACAATAGATGTGAGTTGTGGGAAATTCAGAATTGTAATTTGGAGCGTCTGCCAGCTCTGGGGGGGGGGCTCTGAACTGTGGCCTGAGCGGCCCCGGGGCAGGAAGAAGACTAATGATGTCCCACGCGGGCGGCTGCGGTAACCGTCCGCCTCGTCCTTGACCACTTCCATCTACCTGCTGTAGTCCTTCAGACATGCTTAGGGGGTCCAACATGGTTTATTTCTGTTCTGTACGTAGAGGCTCTTTCACACTGAGACGGTTTCGTTGCAGTCGTTTGTGAGTTAATCTTATTGTCGTGAAGGCGTATTAGGAGAGTGGTGGTGAAGCTCCACGAATTACCCTCTCCACTACATAGGAATGAGCGTTGAGCCCCATGTTCCATCCGTCTTAGTCCAGATTAAGTTAAATATTAAGTACTGCATCTTGGAGACACTTGGGGAAGTGGAATTGTAGTTCCAAGCATTCTTAACCTCGACGCTACATGGATGTAGTTGATAGTTTCACGCCCTGGCCGTTCTGTCCTCAGGATAAACCCTTAGAACCTATTGAATAGGAGGCTAAGTGAGCCCCCCAATCAGTTCGGATAAGAAAAGGGTAGGTAAAGTTAACCCTGTGCTTAATTAGTTAAGCACCACGCCATGAATACGTTTGGGAGGTTGAGGTATGATTCCACAATTTTTTATCTCGACGCTAGATGGAGATGAGTGGTCACCTTTAAGCCATGGCCGCTGTACCTTCCAGAAAAGGAGCCCCCGGTACCCACTGGATAGGAGACTGGGTATTGTTTTACGTATATTTACATTTTACAGAATTTCATAAGCTGGATGTACTTCCATCATTCGGTGTAAAAAGTGAAACGGATCATACTCAGTTGGGCTCATTAGACAGAGCCGCTCTCGATACCTGGAAAACGAAAGAAGTTCCAGGAGTTCCAGGCATCCGTTTGTACACCCGACGACGAAAGAAGATCCAGCTTCTGAAACGTCATATGATTTAAGTATACTTAAAACGATGTCCAACGTATTAACCATCTAATGAATGTTGTATCTTACTAGACTCGGTGCATGTACGTCAGATATCTCTGTAGGGATCCCCATCTAGCTTGCAAAGATGAACTAGATCTTGTGTGCAAAGTTTCTAGTTACCCATTTATGTAACGTGCTTTTGGAAGTGCCGGTCTCGGAAGCCTAGCGGTTTCAGGCATGTACTATCTTCGCTCGCTCACTCGGAAACCGGGATCGTAAGTTCGAATCCCACACAAGGCATGGACTTTTGGTATGTATATGTGTTTATTCTGTGTTTGTGTTGTCCTGCGTTTAGGTAGAGGCCTTGCGACGAGCTGATCACTCGTCCAAGGAGTCCTACCGTCTGTAAAACGATCTAAATAAAAAAAAAAACAACATCGACACCATAACGTATAAGAGGAACGGATTAAGTAAGGATTTGGAAAGGCCGCGCCATAGCTCAAACGGTTAGTCGCTGGCTTCCCACCGTGGCGGCCCGGGTTCAATCCCGGATCTGGTCAAGTGGGATTTGTGGTGGACAAAGTGGCGCTGGGGCGGGTTTTCTCCGAGTACTTCGGTATCCCCTCTCAATCTTCATTCCACCAAATTCTCCATCATCATAATCACCCGGGGCAGGTACAATAGGCCAATTAGTGGCCGTGCAGAGTGGACCCAGCTGGACTCCATCCCCCACTTAGCGAATTAAAAAAAAAGTTTTGGAAGTCTTGCGGAGACGAAAATCGACTCACAGATGGCGGTAATGTTGTCAGATTTACGCGTCGGCCGCCCTTTACACCCCAGGCAGTTTCCTGGTACTCATTTCTGTTAGAGACAGTCGAACTCAGGACCATAGCGCGGCTGGAAGAATTAGGTCAATTGAAAAATTCAATGATTTTTGGAATCGAATCCGCGACCATCCGGCTTGTAGCACAGTGCATCATCAACCAACTACGCCACAAATCAGTAGGCCTATATTAAATTTAGATACCTTCAGATATGTATACATGCAAATATGCTAACTGGGAAGAATTTTTCCTGGTTCAGAAAGTTACTGGGTGGGGCAGGTTATGCCGGAGAAAAAGGAAAATAGATTTAATCACAAAGCTTGTAATTAGGTGCAGACGATGCGTAGCGCCGGGAGTTTTATAAATCACGCAAGCCGCAGAGGCACTTAGAAACTGCAGGAAATTACTATACGATTGTAACCCATGCGAGCTACAATAGCCATATCCCCTGGAATCTTTATTTATTTGAACATCTAATTCAAAGATAGAGTCATATACATGGAGACATATTGTCATATCTTAACGACCGAACTAAACCAACAGCATGAACATAAATTAAACTGAGTAAAGTGATGTGAAATAAAAGAGTTATTCATGTCAGCGATAACTCTGATATCAGGCGATATAACCCGCAGGATTCCAGGGTGTTTCCCTTCTTGCCTAGGCTAATAAATCCTAAACACAAGGCATGCCGTGAAGCTCTCGGAAACACCCCTCTTTTCTGTAATATCGTAATAGTTCACAACTGTGGCAGCCTAAAGCAGCTGTTCTGCAGCAACAATTGGTTTCTTTTTTGCCAGATTCATCATAACATTCATCCTAAAATACAGAAACATGGTGGGAATATTCCAAAACATGAAAACAAATCCAGTTATTGGGCGTGAGAGGAGGACATACGTATTGCTACCGAGGCGCAGTAAAGAAATCTCAGTCTACTGAACTTTTAGCCATCCTTTATTAAACGTTCACAGAATTTGTACGTCTCTTGTGTTCGTCTGAGTGTACATTTCGTTTTCGAAACATATGAAAAGATTACGATAACGTCTGTAATACCTAAATCTATACATCCACTCCCCCGTATGCCTTCATGATATAGTGTTTTATTTATGGCCGCGCCATAGCTCAAGCGGTTAATCGTTGGCTCGATCCCGGGTTTGGTGAAGTGGGATTTGTGGTGGAAAAAATGGCGCTGGGGCAGGTTTTCTCCGAGTACTTCGGTTTCCCCTGCCAATCTTCATTCCACCAATTGTTCCACACTCACCCTCACCTATCATCTGGGGCTGGTACAATAGGCCGCAGTACAAGGGACTTAGTCCCACCCCACTAGCAATCTCACCTGTCATCTGGGGCTGGTACAATAGGCCAGAAGCGGACGCAGTGCAAGGGACTTAGTCCCACCCCACTAGCAATAAAAAATAGTGTTTTATTTAGTGAAGCACAGGCACAACTTTACCTTAAATTAAGAATTAATGGCCAAATTAAGCCCGTATAAGACCAATATACCCCGTATTTTACGTCAACTCAACTTAACATCGTGCCTGCCGGTCACATTAGCCGAGCAGTCTAGGGCCTGCACTGTCTTCGCTCTCTCGGAAGCAGGGTTCGTGGATTTGAATCCCACTCAGGGCATGGATGTTTGGTGTTTGTGTGTGTGTATATGCGTTTCTCTGTGTTTGTGTACAGGTAGAGGTCTTGCGACGAGCTGATCACCCACCCAAAGAGTCCTACCGAATGTCTTAAGATCTAAAAAACCGAAGTGAAACGGAGAGTTTCATGGAGGTAAGCCAAGGTCCAAATTGCGGCTGTAGCGCCAAAGGGAAAATACACCGTGCTGAACCGGTAAAGAAAAAGACTGATCAGAGTAGAAAAATACGTAACGAAAATAAAAATATATTTCATAAAGATCTGAAAAATTTATCCATTATGCTAAGCTTGATTTATGATTCTGTGCTACAAGGGATCTGTAGTACGACTAGATTTTGAACAATAAATGGAATTCATAACCAGCAATATGTGCAAGAATTAGTTAGCTTTTATTTAGCTTTCCAATGAAGTCGCTGCTTTTATGAAATCCAAGTACTCATAACCGTGTTCACAAGCTCTGTACTTTGGTCCCTATCATATGCTAGCTCAGTTCTGTCCACGTCTTTAAAAGTAATTCCATAATACCCGTTTTAATATTATCCACTGATATATGCTTAAATATTTTCAGTGTTATATCCACTTAAATTTTTTAACAAAATCTCGTCTGTATGTATGTTTCCCCTGTATTATGACGTAAACTAGAGAAATAAAAATTTTACATTACTCGGTCGACTTGCGTGAGAGCGAACTCGCAGTGCCACCAGACGAGACACCATGCCCGTCCACACGGAACGCATTATACATACGTGTACCACCTGTTCTGGTGGAAATTCTAACCACTTAGTTGCTTCAGCTGACGAAACCGACGTGACGTTTCAAATTTCCTGTATGCGTAGAAGAAGCAGTGAGTTTTCTATTCCCTCGCACTGCCTAGTCTCTGTAGCTCGCCCTGTTCTCTCTGCATTCTTCCAGGTATTTTTGGGCTTCGTCATTCTGTGCATGCAAATAGGTGATTTTATGAAGGAATAAATTAATATTCAGTTATCAGCATAGTAAACTGTTTTGGTTCAGAATTAATTTCGAAACAATTAACTCTCTAGACATATTCACTCCCGAAGCAAAATCCTAACCCACGAAACCAACGCTCGTGTTGTCGAATACCGTACAATACTACATACTCGTAGACAGGACTCGATACGTAGAGAGCATCATCATCATCATCATCATCATCATCATCACTGGCAGAACAGCTCTTTTTCAGCCACCGCCTTTCTTAAAAGATTCTGCCATCTTTGTCTTGAATTAGACCCCAGGGTTTTCACTTCTTTGGATTTCACAGCAACAATAATATATATATACACGGTGTGTCCAGGATCTGTTAGGATTCTTTTTTTTTTGCCCTGCAATGCCATCTGTTGGCGAATTGTGGCGTTAAGATTCTTTAAGTTTCATCTGTGGCTGTCTGTAATTTCAAAGCGCAAGCATTTCTGCATCATGTATTCTGACCTTGAATGTAATTATACTGTTCTGACGCTTCTCGGAAAATGGCGGTTGAACAGAGAGCCAGCATCAAATTTTGTTTGAAGTTAGGAAAAACAGCTGGAGAAGCGTACGAAATGATGAAAAGTGTATACGGTAGTGATTGTTTGAGTCGCTCGAACATTTTTCGATGGTATGCTGTATTTCGTGACGGCAGGGAGGACAATGAAGACGCTCAAAGTGCATCAAAGCCGAGAACAAGTCGCACTGAAGAAAATATAAAAAAAGTGACCGAAATCCTTGCATCAGACAGATGTGTTTCTGCAAGACTCATCGAGGAGCTTTTGGGAATACCAAAAAGTACTCTGCATCAAATTTTGACCGAGGATTTTGGCAAATGGAAGGTCTGTGTGCGGTTTGTACCGCACGCGCTGTCAGGCAATGAAAAACATGCCAGACTGGAACACTGCAAAGACATGTTACGATCTGCCCAAAGTGATACAAAATTTACAAAATCGATTGTTACTGGTGACGAGACGTGGTGTTTCAATATAAGTCTCTCACAAAGCGGGAGAGTGCAGCGTGGTTGAGCCCAAAGAAGCCGAAACCAAAGAAAGTGCGCATGCAAAAAAGTCGAGTAAAGACAATGCAAACCGTTTTCTTCGATTCGATTCCAAAGGATTTATTCACAAGGACTTTCTGCCAGAAGGTCAAACAGTGAGTTCTGATTATTATCTCGGAGTCCTCAATCGGTTATGGGCGAGAATTCTTCGAATTCGACCTGAATATCGAGTTATCGAGAGTAAGGTTCCTGGTCGCTCCTCCACGACAATGTCCCACCTCACAAATCGAAGATCGTGCGTGATTTTTTTTGCCAGAAAAGGGATCACACTCCTTGATCATCCTGCGTATTCGCGAGATTTGGTTCCAGCAGATTTCTGGTTGTTCCCAGAAGTTAAGTTGGCGATGAAAGGAGACCGTCACGACACCATCCAGGACATCCAAAAGGGATGTACCGCAGTTTTAAATTCGATTCCACAAAAGGAGTACAGTGACTGTTTTCGAAAACTTTTCAATCGATTCCAGCTATATATTGATTCAGACTATTTTGAATAAAAAGAGTGAAATGTTGAAAATAATTCACTTCTTGTGTTTTAATGAACATAGTCCTAACAGAACCTGGACACGCTATGTGTGTGTGTGTGTATATATATATATTCTGACATGTCAACGCGTTTCCAGGCAACAGCTCGATAAACACACAGCGATTCACGTACGCAAGAACAGGACGAATAATTTTCAATGAATGCATCCTATTGTGTATCATATATGAAACTTGAGATCTTGAAATGTCACGTGTTTCTGAGAAAATCTGTTTAATTTCTGGTTGAACTTCGCGTAAAGTTTAGGTTATATTGGGGGGGGGATAAAAGCCAAATTAAATTTGCAGAATATCTTTAGCGCAAGTTAGACCACTAATACTAAATTTCACCGAAATCCTTTCAGTAATATCTGAGCAGAAAGATACAAAGAGACAGACTGAGAATACCGCCATATTTTGCGTTCATTCTAAGTACTTCATGCGAAGAACAAACAGTAAACTTCGGAATATACTAAAGTTACGTGCTGCTGTGGAAGGATTAAGTCTCTCTCATTACCAGATCTGGCGTTAACATTCCCAGTTATGAACCCGGCACGCTGGATGCATATCATTTACAACCAGGTCCTCAGAAATACACAGTTCACCTTCTGTTTGCCTCACAATTAAGGGAGGCACAATATACGTCTCGATGAAGATGTTTCAAAATTACGAAACATTTGAAGAGTACTACCTTCTGCGATATAACTCTGTGTAGTCCGTTGCAAGTCAAATAACGTTTCGAAGGAGCATATAGCCTCCATCTTCAGGGTAGAATAATACGCCGAACAAGAAACCAACGTGAAAGTAGGTGGCAATCAGAGATGATTCAGTGGGCTTTGCTTGCTAACGGCTCTTTCGTTGCTTTCATACCCGGCTTATTCTTTGAACCTCATGATGGAGTTGATATGTTATTCCGAAACGTTGTTATAATCAAAAATAGAGAAAACTTTATGCATTTACTTTAACGTATCGAAAGTGATGTGAATCATTTGCGAGTGGAGAGACAGTGCAGTGTCTTAACGCATGAGAAGGTTTGTGTGCGGATACAGGTGCGGGCTAGTTATCACTCATACGTGTCTGTACTGAGGATATCCTGCCGCAGGACACGCCACATTGAATCATACCGCGATACGAAGGCTACACCTCCAGCCCCTTTGTCATTATAATTGAGTTCGCAAACACGCCTCTCATGTTCTAGTTACATGATGTGTTTCGCTGAGACGGAAGCCAAACCTTGATGGTCAGGAGGTTAGCTTAAGCACAAATACTACTCACAGACCTTCAATTGGAACCTTACGAGTAGGAGTGTGAACCTCTCAGATAAACTCCATTTAAGGAAGACTTTCTGTTTTTGTGCTTCTAACTACCGTGAATATTCTTACCAAACGTTGGTACTTTTAACCAGACTACACCGAGTCAAAACGCAGAAGGCAATAATATTGTTACGTGTATGAGTGACTATAGACGGGGTTTGGATTAGTAGTTGAATTTGTTGACCACTTACAGATCGTCACTATACGTAAACATAGTGCTATCGCTAATTCACACACTACGATTCACTACAGCACGCACTAAGTCTTCTCAGTCTGCTGTGTATTCACAGTCGTCGCCTGGTAGCGTCTTCTAACGGCAGACGTTCCGCTTACTCTGGGTTCCCGAACTATCCCCTTGCCTCAGCTACCAATTTCTTACGCAACAGCTCACGACTAAACTGCAGCAGTCCTCTAACTTAACTTACTCACAGTCCAACCATTAAACTACACTCAACACAACTGCAGTGACTCATTGCTCCAACTGTCGACCCTCAGCTAACTGACCTGTTTATAACATATCGGCACGGACCGCAGAGAAAACGCAGCTCATCATTGTTGTAATTCAATCGTTTCCGTAGGAACATGTTTGTTTGCGAAGCCGTTACTCAATAACAGCTCTTGTATATTTGCTTATATCGCGGTCGTTGCCCAGCAACGGGTATGCATGCTACAGTCCGCTTACGTGTTCTTTGCAGGTCTCACAAATATGAAATGAAACTTCAGTTTCAGTTGAAGCGCCACTCAGAACGTTATGCTCCTGATTTCGGAATTGCGATGTGGTTCGCTCCATTTATGAAGAGATTTTCTCGTTACGGAAAGTTTACCTTTTTGGTGTCTACACAAAGAAGCCTCGTGGTAGTCAGAGCAATAAACCCTGTTACATGGAGGTGTTTGTGAATTTGTATCGTTGTAATTCTGTGATCCAGTTGTCAAAGGGTAGCTTATATATTTACTCTGAAATCACCAGCATTAACTTACCTCGACGCTGTGACGTGATATAGAACCAGGCACACAATAATACCTACACACCTTTCACAGCTGTAAGTAGGGAAACAACGAAATATAAACGAAAGAAGAAAGAAGGAGGACGTACACGTTTGCAATTTTTTCGTACATGCAGAAAATAGACCGGTGTACATGACGTCATATTCCACATAGATGCTTATTGACGAAACTGTATAGTGTAAATCCGAAAATTGTACTTATATACCAAAGTACACGGCGTCACCATACAATGTTGCGTATGTACCACGTCACACAGCGTTATATCGTCGCCTTAGCTCTTAATGGTTCTATCTACAATTTTCATGCTTTCTACCATTCAGCCAAGAACCTTTTGTCTTCTTGTCTGCTGTCCAAAATCATAGAAATTAGAATATACAAAACTATAATTTTGCCTGTGGTTCTGTATGGGCGTGAAACTTGGTCTCTGACATTAAGGGAGGAACATAGACTGAGGGTGTTTGAGAACAGGCTGTTGAGGAGAATATTTGGACTGAAGAGATGAAGTGACAGGAGCTTGGAGAATACTGCATAATGAGGAATTTCATAACTTGTGCTCTCTTCAAAGTATATTTAGAATGACCAAGTTAAGGAGGATGAGGTGGGCAGGGAATGTAGCACGGATGGGGGAGAAGAGGACTGCATATAGGATATTGGTGGGAAAGCCAGAAGGAAAGAGACCACTGGGAAGACCAAGGAGTAGGTGGGTGGACAATATTAAAATTGATCTTCAAGAGATAGGATGGGTTGGTATAGATTGGATTGATCTGACTCAGGATAGGGACCAGTGGAGAGCTCTTGTGAACACGGTAATGAACCTTCGGGTTCCATAAAATGCTGGGAAATTCTTGAGTAGCTGCACAATTGACGGCTTCTCAAGGACTCAACTCCATGAGTGATCTACAATTTTCACTATTTTTCAGGCTATAAGTCTATTGTCACGTGTAGGAATTTGCCTATCGACGGGGTTTTTGGTTTGGATGTTGAATTATTGTAATATTCGACATGACAGCAATGCTTGTATGTATATGTGGTCATTTAACTGAAGTTAGGAAATACTGCAATTAGGGCCGTGACGTCCTGTACGAAGGCAGGGTACGATCACTTGAATTTCCATTTCCTGGGGGGAAGAATGGGCTACTGATTTTTGTAACGTGCAATTTAAAACACTGCCGAAACGATAACATGATTACAATTTTCATTTCAATTTCTGTGTAATGTGATTTCTTTCAGAGAGAACTGGTCAGTCCGTTAAGGGATGGAGCTGGACCATAGAAAGTCGTTGTGTAATGTAAATTATACATTCGGTATTTAAATCCTGGTAACCAATTGGGGCTGGGCGATCCTTGCATAAGACATTCGTGATTCCAATATACTTTCCTTCTTCACATTGGTTTCTTCGTTACTTGTGTTCTGAACCTGGTTAAATGTAGCCTACCTTTTAAAAATCTGTGTTTCTTCTGAATTAAGGTAGAAAACACGCCTCGCAGGTCATGTGATTATGATTTTTCTCTATCTCGCTTAATAACTTTTGTACAAATTTCATGTTTCTGAGAATGCTTATCGTGTCTATCGAGGAAATTCTGACATAAGTACTTTTAAATTCTAGCCGTCAATGATATTATAACAGATTTGATCAATGCGTTGCAAGACAACAGCCCTGTAAACACTGTGCAACACCCAACAATAGATGGGGCCGTGTATTCTATGGCGTCCACGCCGAGTAACGGTGGAACAACGGGGTTATGCAACTCATTTCTAAGCAACGGTTCGGTAATCACACTTCCGCGTAAGCGGTGACATCAGGAACAATAGAGACGGTGTTTTCCATGGGGTCTGTGCAGAGTGCTTATTAAGAGAAGTGAATGCAGTGACAGAGTTAGTTCGAGGGCAGTTATGAGTCAGTCGTAAGTTGGATGAGCGAGTCCATAAGAATTTTTAGTTTCCGGGTTCCATAGTGATTGAAGACGAAATAACAAGAATACTTCATAGTGGTTTGAAGCGTTAGTTTCTGTGTTGAGATCCGTTGCCAGGAGACGACTAGTGGAAACTGAGAATACCAGTGGGTGTGCAACGGTGAACTGAGAAGTGAGTAAATCAGAGATAGCGCTGTATTGATTGTGATTAATAGAACTTGTAATCAAGGTGCTACTAAATCCACAATCCGAACTAGAACCCGTCATTTTCGTCACGCATACCACCCTACACCTGACAGTATAAAAGTTTCGGTAATTTAAGAAGGGTGGGGGGTTACATTTGTGCCACTCAATGTAAGAATATAAAATTATATACAATGACGGATAGTTCTGCCTAAGACCGAAAGTAACATGAGATTAACTATTAGACTTCTTTTTAATTCATTAAAATATTAAGATAGGAGCTAGTAAGATTTTCAGACGAGCTAACGGTTTAGTTCTAGCCGACAAAGAATCTTCCGTTTTAAAAACTGAAATATAAATAGCAAACTGTTGCCTTAGAGCCCTCACATTTCTCATCTGAACAGGCTTCCCTCAACAATATATTTCCCAACATGCGTTACGTAGTATGAAAAACAAACATCGAACTTCAGCAGTTTCAAAATAGAAACAGTTCAATTTTTTAAAGTCTGGAAGCTGCGAGACTCATGGAAGTCTTCCAAAAATTCCCGGCACCGAAGAGCTTGCCTTTAGGGAGAAGGGCGCGTTTGTTGAAATTATTATTGAGGGCGTTATTCTTTTATATCAGAATTATAATGCTGACTAAAGCGATAGTATATGACGTATTTTTATGTGAAATAGAGTATCATTCCCTCCATATTTCACAGATATCCTATATCATAACATATATAGCCTCTATCGGTTTGTGATTTTTCATTTTTATGTTGACAAAAACATTCTCCACGTAGGGGCGAGGGATATGCCGTTATCGTGTACTAGAACTTGGGCCGTCAACCCGTGTAACTTACTTTGAAATGGACCAGTGAAGTTGTAATCGAACACAAGCAAATCTCTTGTGATTTTCGTATTTAGACATCTCAGTAGTTTTGCTTGTACTTTGTGTAATAGATATATCAGGCTGCGGTGTGTATTGTTGTAATTTTTAGTATTCTAATCGGGGAATTTCCATCTGTACAGTGTCATTCTGTATTCTTCATTTTGTATGTTTTCTCTTGAAAGTGATGTGGCATCTGGGAGCACGCGTAGTAGTTTAAGGTACTGTGCTACATGCAGGAATGTCACAGGTTCAATTCCTAATGAGGTAATTGGATTTTTCTATACCCCCCAGGCAGATTCATGGTACTCATTTCTGTTAGGGGCTGAGTCGACCCCAGGGCCATAGTGCGACTGGAAGGATTAGGTTAATTAAAAAATCTAATGACTTCATCGGGAATCTAACCCGCGACCTTTTGGCTTGTAGCATAGTGCCTCAACCAACTACACTCCCGCATGCTCTGTTTATCTGTATATATTACGCAATTTCTACGGTTAAATTAATATGTGATATAATTTGTTGTCTTTATATTTTTTCTGACAAAAGGCTACGGTGTTTTAAATTTTGGCCACTCTGCAAAAGTTTCCTGAATCATTTAATCTATTTGAGATTCATTATGTGATGCTCTATATTATGTCCTTATCTAACTTAAGTCAGCACAACACGGATGCTTCTAGCGGGCTTCGAACCCATAATAAAATACCTCACTGTCACGTGATTTGATAACAAACTGAGTGGAGGGGACAAATTATCAGTCCCTGTGTCCGTGTACTAGCCACACGATCAGCAGCGTAGTCTGAACGTAATTTTAACAGGGGCCAGTAGTGCCTTCTGGGTGACCCAGCCGTACTTAGGTGGTTTTCCCTGCTCGTCCCTTATCTTGCCTATCCAAGCAGGATGCAAGGGATTAGCAGGGCGCCGGCTGTAAATCTGACCGTGATTCTCATTTAGCTAAGTAGGGCCCCAGCCATAACCTGGATCACATGCTCCTACCGCCATTTGTAAAATAATACAAAAAACATAAAGAATAATAGGGCACTTTGTTGCTAGTTCCCGAAATCTCTTTCGTTGCTTTCGCTTTTCATAGCTGCCTGGCTTTTATTGACGCAGCGCTGCCTTGTTCTTTTTTTTTTAACATGACGAAAATGAGTTAAGTTAAAATATTCGCATGTTGCTATTTATAAACCAGTGGCCATGATATTATATTCATTAAACTTTATTCATTTGCGCTATAATTCTTACGTCGGTGATTAAAATAGGTTTTGAAGAAAGCAGTTTTATGGCTATGGCGCAGTGTAGATATTGTGTTAACCGACGTTTCGGAGGAACGTATCGCCTCCATCTTCAGAGTAGAAGACAACAAGAAATCCGCGAGTGAACCAGCGTGAGCAGGTGCAACAAACAGTCTGTTGCACCTCCTTACGCTGGTTCTGCGTTCCTGGATTTTCTTCTTTCTTCTACCCTGAAGATGGAGGCGATACTTTCCTCCGAAATGTCGGTTAACACAACATCTACACGACACATCCCAGAAGACTGCTTTCTTCATAATCACCGCCGTGAAAACCTCAAATCTTACAAAATATATTTAGTTTGTAAAATAAAACTGTTACCGTTTCGTTTATAATAAAGAGATATAAATATAGTCAAGTGTACATGTTTTGAGGCTAAAGCTGTAAAGTTAAAAACAAGGACGTGACATTTCTTTATTGAGTGAAATTTATGCCCGATCATGCTTTTTATGGTGGGACATGAGTGTCCGTCGTCACTTAGAAATAGGCCTTGAATCTCAGGTTTTCCTTCAAGTTCAGTCGTTGGTTTTATTGTATTTATTGCTATAATGATTTGGGGGAACTCTGTAGCGTAGTTGTTTCAGCCAGTTATCTAGATAATGCGGCACCCTCAACGTCTCAAAACCCTATGGGCCTCCATGGACTGTTACAAGGGATTATTATTATTATTATTATTATTGGAGGGGGTGGGTTTCTCCATGCACCGCGACTAATAGTCTATTATTCGTCCCCCTTTGATATTCTACCAGTCGCCATACCCTGCCGGTACTGGTGCTCGCTATCAGCCCCGTTCAGCCAGCGAAGGTGGCAGTGGTTCCTGATGCTTCCCCATCTACCGGAGGCATTGGAAACTACTTGGGCGGGAAACTATTTGCCTAATTTTGCTCAGAGGTCTCGTAGGGACATGAGGATCTTTCACGTGCTGGCTTAAAGTCCCTCCCGGAGGACTTGTTCCCTGAATTTTTCCGCCCTTAAAAATTCCAAGACCTCCGCTGGGTTTGAACCCGCGTACCTTGAGTCACATAAGGTGGGAACGTTACCCCTAGACTACGGAGGCCGCTTTGTTACAAGGGATAGCTTTACTATAATGATTTATCTTTTTGACCGTCATTTATAATTTATATTTTCAACATAAATATATATATAACTATGTAATTTTGTTGTTCAGTTTGCGTTTGTAGCTCTAGTTTCTCGCTCTTAATTCCCTTATATTTATTCATGAAACGTTACACGACTTGCCTTGTTCGTCATTGGACCACACATGCTATTTGAAATAGAAACATTACGGATTTTGTTCATGTAACATTTCACATATGTAGTAACGCTTCGTCATGTTATACATGTCTGCGAATGAAGAGACCAGAACGGATAACAGGACTGCAGCGGCCGGGACGTGAACCTGAAACAGTCACTTTGAGCCAGTTCGAACGTAAATTATGCCTGGAGCAACAACTCCACTCACCCATTCGTCTTCATGGCGTGATTCTTATTTAGCGCAAGGATAAATTTAGATTTTAAGTTTACTGTGGTTATAGTCCTTCTTGAGAAACTTACAGTCACCAAACTATCAATTAAATTTCCTTCTGTTCGTGGTACCTGAGAAGATTGAGAAGTGCTCACACGATCCCGCTCTGAACCATTACCTGAACTAATTTTATAGAGTCGACATACTCTCATTTCCTTCTATCGTTAGATCCTAGGTCTTGCAAGTTACCCTTTCTCTTCTGGTATTTTCCATGGCATGGTGTATTCTGAGGCTTCAGACGGAGGAAGTGGCTCTCATGATATGAGTGCGCTCAAAAACTTTGGCGGACAACCGACAAGGCATGGTCCTCTAGCATACCACTTACCTTAAAATAAAGCTGGCAAATAGCTAAACGTCAGAAGAAATAGCTCGCAATAAAGAACTGAATTATGAATGTTTTAGAAGGATACCGCTCTCATAAACATCGTCTAAAAACAGTAAATGGTCTCCCATTCTTGACTGTGTGAGAGTTTCCTTGACGTTCGTCGGAAAACGACTCGACCAGCAGAGCGCCTTGCCCTTCAAGGAATCTCGTATAAACAGTGAATTTCCATTTTATTTATTCGGCTATTTTTTACACTATGTTTACCTTCTAGTGTCCGTTCAGGACGGAGTTTCTTTGCCAGAATAACAAATTATCCCTTTGCGTTAAGATATTTAAGGAGGTGATGTTAGCATCTCCCTTTATATCATGCCGTATATTTGCGGAATGTTAGCACAGGGTACAAGTGTCTGTCTCAGTAACAGTAAATACTCGACAGTTAGTGTACTTAATTTAATTCTGAGAGCAGAAATTGACATAATACCCGTAGCATTGTACAGAAAATTCCTTGCAGGTATATCTCATTTCTAGACACCCTGTGTAGAATATTGTGGCCATTAAGGTTCGTGATCATAAATTTGAATGAGTAGGGAGGTGGATGGTCGGTCGGCCTATAGAGGGCTCTGTAGTGTGGTGCAGTGTGGGCTGTAATATTGTGTGGGGAATGCATGGTTGAGTGTTTTTCGCTATCCCATCAGGAAGATGCATTGTGGGCTTTGGAAGCGTGCCACAGCCACCAGGTTTCCGATATTCCGAGAGAGAAAAAGGAGGACCAAGGTTAATTTAATTGGCCGACGTTTGGGAAGGGAATCCCTGTGTCGTCAGCACTACGCCGGCAAACAGATGCCTCCCCACACCCCCCTACAAACACACATACTAAAACCTCCTGCTACCCTTTTCCTATGCAAGAAATCTCACACTGCCTAGTTGCATGTAGGTCTCAGATGTATAAAGGGTTCTCAGAAACATTGATTTCATTATTATGGCTTATATTTTAAAGAACTGTCAGTTTTCCGTGTTTTAATTGTTGTTCGAACTTCGGTGAGTGATGATGTGAACTGAATTAAGTCAGTTTAGAATATGGTCCAGTGGACAGGTCTTGAACCTTCGGGTTCCGTCTAAGACAAGGAATTTTTTGGCCATCTGGAAGACTAGCTGCGTCTTAAAAGGGACTATGCTTTACTGAATTACTTAGAAAGGACAATTGTTCTAAATGGAGTCCTGAAGAGGTTAATGAAAACTTTCAGCCTGTCCATTGTCCTCAGAATTGGAACCAGAGGCTTCCTGAACACGATTCAGTCTTGATTATTACTAAGCTGATCCAATATATGTTAGTGTTGATGTATTTGTTCTGTTCACTGAAGGACAGGGAGAATAACCGAGGAACCAGAATATCCCGAGGTAACTTCCCCGTTATCATTTTAATTTTGTGTGGTATATATAACTCCTGGCCAATAAAAGTGCATTACATAAAAGTATAGCGTTCCTTCTTATGATATTTGCTTGTGATATTATATTTCAGCATTCTTTTGCACTGTATAGGTCTGATTTTGGGTTTCTGCACCGTCTAAGTGAAACGTCGTTCTACCTTTGTTGGACACTATTTCACTACATGTTTCGGCCTGAATGGTCATTTTAAGGTGTACAGGTTGTTGTTCAGGACTCTGCCCCTCACTGACGCAACAAAACTCCTCCCCAGCAAGAACACTCAAGGCCGCCACAACCAGTAAAGGAAACAAAACCAAAAGCAACCACGTGTAGCCCACATAACCAAAAATAACCAGAGAGAGTAACAGTAGGAGGAAAGGAAACCGCACTGCTGAGGGAGAGTCAGCAAATAGGACACAAATGGAAGTAAAACAGCTCTAATGGACGTAACGTGTTTTCTATATATATCACTAGGTAGCAGCACAGTCCAGCTTCATGACAGCCTATGTGGCAGACGCGCATGCGCATATTTAAAGAGTAGTTTCAGTATTAAAAATGGTAACTGTGCTTGAGGAGTATACTGTCGAAGAACAACGTTTTCTTTTACTTTTTTTTGTGTGCAAAAGGACTCAATGCAAAGGATATTCATAAAGATATGTTTCCGGTTTACGATTGGAAGTATTTGTCGCATAAAGCGATTCACAGCTGGGTGGCAAACGTTTCGCTGATGATGAAGAGTTTGAAACGGAGTTGCTGAAGTGGCTGAGACAACTGTCAAAAGACTTCTGTGTTACGTGTTTCGACGCATTGGTAAAATGATGAGACAAATGGAGGAAAATATCGAGAAATAAATGTTTTCCCCGGGTTCGAATATAACATGTTTTACGTTTTATATCCATTTGTGACCTATTTACTGGACTCTCCCTCATAAATAGCAACGTCGTAACCAACAAGACTACAAATTAAAGACATAACCATCAATAGTTCAAATCATCTTTGTTCAAATTATCATATTTATAATTAATTTTTATGAAATTAGGGAACAGTCTACACCTAGAATAAAAGGAACATTTGATTATTATTTAATTTTCTCTTAGCTATAAAGAAATGACATTAGAACCCATTTCGTATTCACGACAGAATTTAATTCACTGATTCTCACAGGACGAGAGCCTCTTCACTAGTGTAATACGGGATAGTTTCTGACTAGGGTACATGCAATTTGCTAAATGAATATTTGATGTTTGAGAACATTTATATGAAATATGATATATAATAAAAATTATTACATTTCATTATTCAGGTGTAATTTGCTTACGGATATAAAGTATACTTAATTTTACATTATCATAAGAGCTCATAGAACAATACCCATGGAAACTTTGTGTTCTGAACTGCTTAACTGTTAGAGAAATATAATTTGTTCCCTTTCATTTACATAAAGTAAATATGCTAATGATATATATTCTGTATGCTGCATGTATGACCGTCTCTGTGGTCTAGTGGTCAGAGTTCCTGACTACAGATCCAGAGATGGGTTCGATTCCCGACGCTACCGGATTTTGTGAGAAGTAGTGTGTGCGGAACGGGGTCCACTCAGACTCGTGAGGATACTTGAGGAGCTATATCAAGGAAGTAGCGGCTCCGGTCTAGAAACCCGAAATTAACGTCCGTGGGGATTCGTTGTGCTGACCACGCGACACCCTCTATCCGCTAAAGTTGGCACTAACTTCGCCGACAAGCGGCGGTCGCTGAGTCGGTATAGTTCGCTTGCGGACTCAAGCCACGGAGTTATGGTGCATATATTATATTTGATTCCTCCCGACAGCAGAGACCGGATGATACAATCCTGCTCCCTCTTACTGAGAGAATACGAATTTAAAGGAAAGAACGGTCATAAATTCCTACACGAACTTATCGTAACAACTGTATAGAGTATATTGTGTCGGTAAGAAAGAACGTCTTTGCCAACTAAGCTCCAAACTGCGAAGCACTGTTGATGTCACCAACCATGCACCTTTAACATCGACACTTACAAAACTGAGTGATTACCTTTATGCTCAGGCCGCTTTACCTCTGAAGAAATCGCCCCAAATACACTTCGGACTGGAGGCTGTGTAGGTGTGTATTGGCAAGGGTAAAAATCTCTGTGCTGTCGTCCATCGCGTAACTGATTACTTTCCTGAGATATTCCGGCCGTATTGTCTTCCGCAATTTACTCTTAAGCTTTTAATTTAAGTTTTGGCCTAATTAGATGCACGATGTCCCTCAGGCTACATGTAACCCTGCGTTGTTTTACTGCAGCTCGCCTTAGCGATGCTGGGAACTTAATTCGGTGTGAATGGACTTAGTGGTTTTAGTGGCGCTGTTGGTGCAGAACTTCATGAAAGTGGTCGTCAATAAATGAGGCCAGAACTTCGTATCTTTCTTTCTTTCTTTCTTAATCTGCTCCTCTTATACCTTGCGGTATCGAGGTAAATGAATTTTATTTTTCTCTTAATTTAAGACAGTCGGTAGGACTCCCTGGAGGGGGATCGGCCTGTCACAATGACGCTAACTAACACAAACAGAATAAACACAAACACGAACAAACATCCAGGCCTGAAGTGGGATTTGTACCCACGATCCCACCATTCGAGCGAGTGAAGATAGTTCATGCATTAGACCGTGCGGCCACTGTGACCGACAACTTCATTTCTGAGGAACGCAAACTGTGAAAGGTGGGTACAAATTTGTCTGTCACAGATGGGAGAGCAGAGATTGATGTTTGAGAACAAAATGCTAAGGAGAATATGTGGACTTAAGAAAGATAAACAAGGAAAAGAACAATTTATATGCGTATCACATGTATATTTTGGGGTATACTGTATTCTATCCCAGCTCATCACAATGGTGCACAGTCTAAAACATGAACCGTCTTCGCCCGCGCGAACACTGGCATCGTGGGTTCGAATCCCACTCGAGGTATGAATATCTGTGTGCGTTTATTCTGTGTGTAGGTATCGGCCTTGTGACTGGCTGATCCCCCGTCCACGGAGTCTACCGACTGCGTATAGGATTAAGAGATTAAAAAAGCGGCCAAGATCCAAAGGGCGGTAGAGCCAGAGATAGAGTTTTCTATCTCATGGTGTTTATGAGCCATAGTATAAAATCACACATACTCCACTCCAGTGACAGACTTCAGCCTCAGGCCTACGTAAATAGTAGCAATGTCACAATTGCTTCTTGTCAAATACTAGTTAATAAAGTCTTCTTCGGCTATCAGCCCTGTCAGTTGGTTAAAAGTAACAGAGCTTTCATGGTACATTTCTGATGTGACGTCATATCCTAATAATGGGAGCAGAGGGTGAGCACATACACGCACACGTACATACAATATCTGCACATTGTCCTCAGCTTATCACCTGCCACACAATGACTTCTTCAACTAGATGACACGTAGAATAGCTTGTTACTTCTAAACATCAGTAAATAATACCGAATTGACTTCTCCACCCACAGCGGAATTTTCGCCACAAACTCACGTTACCCTTACAGATTAATTCAGATGAAGCTACTAAGGAGGAAAACGAAACGTAAGAGAGGTTTACATTAAAGTATAAAATACTGGAGTTCCATACACGGGCCTACATAGATGTGGAATTCTACTTTGAACTTTATATGTTGTAATTATAATTCCAAAATTTATAATATTTTTCTTAGAAATATTCTCTTAAGGCGCGTCCAAATTACTCGTGCTCGTGCTCTCCAGGCTTGTGTTCGTAGTGGAGACTCGTCTGACTTTTACTTGTGCTCGTAAATCTTCGTCCACACTGCTTCAGTTGCTCGCCAGGCTTCGGCGCGTGAGGATCCGTATATTTACTCGTAGTGTGTATAGGCTGTAGTCGTATTTTAATTTATTGGCTATAGTTTTTAAATTAAAAATTTAAAATTTCCTTGTCTCGTGACTTGTCATATCGTCCACATTACTCGCGAGCATAGCGAGTCACACGAGCACGAGTAATGTGGACGCTCCTTTAGAATTTTATGTTATTTACGCTATATTTGTACAACAGGCCATACATAATAATTTTTATCTTACATTAATGCGTGTGTTTCACTTGACGATGGCCACTAGATGAACGAAACATGTAGACAATAAGAAATAATTATACATTTTCTTTTAATTAAAAGTATATGTTAAGACTGTTTGGTTACAACGTGCACAACGTGAGATTAGGCAGTAAAGGTACCATCCAACGTGCACAGTCTGTCTCGCACCCACTACTTGCTGTATGTCAGAGGGAACTCCATGAGCCGGTAAAAATATGAGGTCATTGTAGCAGGCTTACTGCACTCACGTAACGCTACGTACTACAGCGCAGTAAATCGTAATATTCCGATTGATAGCAGATATGGAAGTGCCTCAGCAGTGCTTATGTTATGCGTCAGACGCGGACCGGTACTTCTCTTTTATGTGACTGGGCGATGGGCCAACACTTCCAATCCACTTTGACAGATCCCTGATCTAATTAGCAAGACTGAAGGTCTTCTTGACTTCACTGTTTTATTGGGGTTTGAAAGGACATTCATTTCTGTTAAATGCGATTTTGTCTCTTCATCCAAGAATTTCTATGACGGATATATACGTGATCGCCTTAGAGCTTCACGTAAATCGCTGAGCTGCTGAGGCAGAGTTGGACACTACTGCCATCTAGATAAGGCAGCGAATCTTCACACTATAGACGTCGTCCCCTTAAGCAACGATTCGATACATCGACATATCCTCAGTCACTCAAAGTACCCAAAATAGCATGGGAGCCGGGGTAGCGTAGTAGGTATAGCGACTGGCTACGAGCTGGACGACCGAGGGATCGGAGTTCGAGTACCGGTAGGGATAAGAATTTTCTCTTCTCCACATCGTCCAGACCGGGTTTGGGGTCCACCCAACCTATTATCGAATGGGTACCGGGGAATCTTTCCCCGGGGGTAAAGCGGCAGGGGCGTGAAGCTGACCACCACCTCCAACAGTACCGAGGTCAAGAAAATGTGGATCTATCCATCCACTACTCTATACGCCTTCATGGCGTAATGCTTAATTAATTAAGCACAGAGACAACTTTACATTTTACACAAACTATCATAGCTCCACGGTCAATCGATGATCGCCAGTTCGCGCGCATTGGCTACATTTGCAAGCTCAATCACGTCGACCAACCATTTTGGTAGCGTGGTAAGGTAATCTTGACGATCTTGACTGTGTTCACTGCTTTAATAGTACTTTGCAGCTTTTTGATATAGTTACTGAATCACGGGCGCTACAATGTGGTTCGCTAACAGCAAATTTCTAATTAACGAAATTGTATGGAATGAGTTGATGTGGATTAATGGGGACAGCTATGCTAGCGGAATCAACAAAATACAAATCTAATCGAGATTAAACAATATATATAAATACAGGTAAGAAAGACCAGGCGTTCATGGTCCCACGGTTCCTCTAGACAATCAGCTCGCAGATGGCTGTGAGGTTGTCAGCCTTACGCGCCGGCCGCCCCTTGCCTCCAAAAAGATTCCTGGTACTCATTTGTGTTAAGAGACTGAGTCGACCCCATGGATATAGTGCGGCTGGAAGGATTAGGTCAATCGAAAAATCTAATGATCTCATCGGGAACCGAAACCGCGACCCTTCGGATTGTAGCGTAGTACCTCAACCAACTAACCAATCTATCGCATTATAAGCAAGTTAACTAACTTCGGATATTCAACGAATTTCTATAACACGCGCTGACTGTGGTAACAACTTAGGCTCCTGCTCTGAAGGTGCTCGGTTCGGAACTCGGACAGAATATCGGCTATTCTGATCAGAGTTTATGGTCGATTTCATCAGTAACCACCCCCCCCCACACACCAAACATGAAAAATGCCCAGGTGATATCTACATTAGGAAACAACCAGTTCCTTCCTAATTCTCTCCAGTTAATTATTCATCAGTCATCCTCTCTTTCGACGCTCTACATAATATGAGCTTTTGTTTTTTATTTTTTACACAAATCGGAGGAAATGATTTGAAGATAAGGAACGCCAAATGGATGCTGCGGCCCACCATCTTTCCACCTCTGGTGCATTTATTTATAGAGTCATAGATATATATAATTTTTTTTTTGCTAGATTTCAAATGAAAAGATTATTTTGGAAATAATTCTTTTTTTTTTTAGTTTGTGTACATTGCGGACCTATAGAGGGAGTACGTCATTCAGTGGCCGATCACAGTGGCTCCGCGGTATAAGCCATGAACCGCCTTCTGCCGCTACAACACCTGGGATCGTGGGTTCGAATCCCATTCGAGGCATGGATGTCTGTGTGCGTTTATTCTGTGTTTGTGTTGTTCTGTGTGTAGGCAGAAGCTTTGAGACGGGCTGATCCCCAGTACAAGGAGTCCAACCGACTGTGTACAGGATTACGAAACTAAAAAGGCGGCCAAGGTCCAAAGGGCTGTAGAACCATATATACAGTGAAAGAGAGAGAGAGAGGGGGACAGAGAGAAAGAGAGAGGGGGAGAGAGAGAGAAATTATTCAAATTGAAATTTGAATCTCTCAGTTACTAAGCAGAAGGTCCATTGTCTACATAGTAACACTGGACATAATCATTACCTTTTGCCTCTATGTAATTTAATTTTTTTTCTTAATTCGCTTAGTGGGGGTTGGAGTCCAACTGGGTGCACTCGGCACGGCGGCCACTGATTGGCCTATTGTAGCCTGCCCCGGGTGATTATGGTGATGGAGAATTTGGTGGAATGAAGATTGGCAAGGGAAACCGAAGTACTCGGAGAAAACCAGCCACAGCGCCACTTTTTCCACCACAAATCCCACTTGATCAGACCCAGGGTTGAACCCGGGCCGCCACGGTGGGAAGCCAGCGACAAACCGCTTGAGCTATGGAGCGGCCTTGCGTCTATGTACGTAAGGCAGACACTCGTGTGTACTACAGTTTTTCAGGATTGTAACTTTTCTTATGGGGAGACACCAAGAATTACAATTTACCAGATTTACTTAAAGAGAGGGACTCGAGTATTAACGTCCGCTACGTTCCAGTAACCGGCACATTTCGTGTATAGATAAAGGGATTTTGTAACCCTAATTTTGGAATATTTAATTCATGTACTTCGATACATTGATAAATATAAAACAGATATTCAAGTGATATTCCTGCTCATGAAAGAATTGTTATATTTTATGTTTGCGCACATCTTGTACTTCAATTTTCTATTTCAACTTAAGCACGGGGCTGAACGGGTTTAATCAATATAGTGTGTGACTGAAGTACTATAATACAAATTAGAATAAGGACACTTTAAACCTCAGTCTTACACACAACATTCTTTCGTTAAGGGTTATCTGTTCCTCTGTGTCTGCCCAGTATTTGGGAGGTCATAGCACAAAGCGGTCCATATGGGCCACTGTTCATTGCTTGGTTACCAGTATAAGCACGAAGCGAACAGTCTGTGCTACCCCAGCTGTAAGTAATAAAATATTAATCAACGGGAATAGGAGAGTAACGCTCTGTGATTTGGTATGGGTGTAAAACATGGTATCTGATACTAAAAGAGGAACACAGATTAAGGGTGTTTGAGAACAGGGTGCTGAGGAGAATATCTGGACCGAACAGAGATGAAGTGACAAGAGAGTGAAAAAAACTGCACAATGAGGAGCTTCTTAATTTGTACTCTTCGCTATGTATAATTAGAATGATCAAGTCAAGGAGGATGAGGTGGGCACGAATGGGGAGAAAAGGAATGTATATAGGATATTGGTGGGGAAACCAGAAGGAAAGAGAACACTAAGAAGACCAAGACGTAGGTGAATGGATAATATTAAAGCGGATCTTAGAGAGATAGGAACGGGAGATTTGGACTGGATTGATCTGTCTTAGGATAATCAGAGCTCTTGTGAACACGGTAATGAACTTTCAGGTTCTATAAATGTTAGGAAGTTCTTGAGTAGCTGCACAACTGGCGGCTTCTCAAGAAAAGCTCAGCTCCATGAAGTTTGTTATAGGTGAGTATCAAAAAAAATAATATTATTATTTGATTGCAGCTTATTTTAAGGAAATCCCGGGCGAGGAACGGACATTCTGGTTAATTTTCTTTCGGTCAACAAGAATATGTATTCGGAAGAATATGAAAACAATAAAATAATCATGTTTATACCGCAAGAAAAACACGGGGAGAATAAAGTAAATTTTCATTATGTAAGAGTATAAAGACACGATGTCACACTCATTACAACACAAAAGCAGAGAAAGTTTGTTCGGAGGTGCCTGTGCTTCATTTAATTATTTGGAACTACTGCCATTTCACACAAGGGCCTAAAAGAATGTTAGACCACTTATAAAAGTCTAATTAATGGCTTCCAGCGATTAATTTCAGACCTGGCGAACCTAACAATGCGTGAATATGGGGGGAAAACCGTTTGATCATAAAGCAGAAGCAGGTCTGACGGTTGTGTGCTGGCTACTCGTCAAGCTTGACACGGTATATAATGAAATTAGACAACTGTTAACTTGCCGGACAGTCGCGGGCTGCGATCTAATTAGTATTAATTATTTATGCCTCCGTACAATCTGTCTAGTGGCTTTGCAAACTGTCGGTACATTTAAGTGTTACTAAGTTGCGACATGCTCGCGAACACGTTTACACGAAAAGGGTGTCTTTTTGTTCGATTTACGGAAATTTAGCTCAAAACATCTGTTCTTCATATCTGTAACACATTCGAAATTTCTTCCAGTTTTTTCACCATGCGTTTTGGGATTCATAAAAACATTTTTACTTCCCCAAACACTTACAATACGATTTTAATAATAATTTTTTAGTTTTCCCCTTGCATAACTAATTAAAAATTACGCCATGAAGGCGTATGTTGAAGTGGATGTATAGATCCATGTTTTCTTGACCTCGGCAATAGTTGGAGGTGATTGGTCAGCTTCACGCTCGGCTGCTTTTAGCTAATATGGTGATCTTCTGGGTTGTGATACCATGTATTTCTGTCGGTGGATAGCAGCGTTTCGGAGGAACAAGCCATCTCAATCATCACGACAGAAGTGAAGAAGAAAGCAGCAAGTTTCTCCGAAATTTTGGTACCCTCCAATAAGATTACATTTTTTTCACAACATAGATTGTTGTGAATACTTACTCAGTGAGAATCTCGAATTTTAAATTTAAACTAAATTTTACCCTTTTACAACTGTCAGTAAATTAACATGAAGTAATATTTCGTGACACTCAATCGGATACGTAAGTTAAATATAAGGATAAACAGAATTTAAACAAGGACGGTCCTAAATTTAACTACTTTATGATCTTGTTGTAGTATTTGTGAATGCTGTGCTTCTCTTATGCCTGACTGCATGCCCATTCAACCTGAGGATGAAACTGTAACTTCCCTCATTATCTTGGGTTGTGTCTGAGTGCTTCCCAGACCTTCCTATCAAGTTGCATGGATTTATACTCCTCTTTATTGAATGCTTATTTTTGTTCGGTTGTTTTGAAGTGTCGTAGTTTTCAGAAAACTGTGCACCACGAGACAGCTCAGTGTAAGAAGTGATATAAATTCACTTCTGCATATTCCTACAGCATAGCGGTATATGCACTTAACAAGGAAACAGCAGGCCCAAAGGGCTGTTTTTTCAGTTTCATAGCGAAGTGTTTCCAATGGTTATTTCTCTTACGACTCTGTTAACAAAGCGCGTCCTAATTTCGATATTAATTCTTAGAATGGAACACAATATTAAAACAACATTGATAGCGTATATTGATGATGATGATGATGATGACGGCTGCGGCGGCGAGGACTTCGACGACGAAGAAATAAAATTCTTTAGAGAGATTCGAATCTGCTCCTGTGTGTTGATTGCACCTGCAAGCGTACGACTTCAGTGAAGAGCCGTCCTGAACGTCAATTGTTCAGTTTTTTGTTTTGTCTTACATCACTTGTCGAACATAGTCTCATATGTTAGTCTACACTGTCACATTAGCTAGGCTTGTATCATGTTTTGGTATTCAGAGAACTGTATGGGTGTGAAACTTGGTGTCTGATATTAAGGGAGGAACATAGACTGAGGATGTTTGAGAACAGGGTGTTGAGGAGAATATTTGGACCGAAGAGAGATACGTGACGGGAGGTTGGAGAAAACTACTTCAAAATTTATTCTCTTCGCCAAATATAATTGGAATGATCACATCAAGGAAGATGAAGATTGTGCAAGGCATGTAGCACGAATGGAGAGAAGAGGAATGCATATAGGATATTCATGGGAAATCCAGAATGAACGATACCACTAGGAAGACCAAGGCGTATATGGGTGGACAATATTAAATTGGATATTAAAGAGATAGGATGGAATGGCATGGATTGGATTGATCTGGCTCAGGATAGGGACCAGTGGAGGGCTCTTGTGAAGACGATAATGAACCTTCGGGCTCAATAAAATGCTGGGAAGTTCTTGAGTAGCTGCAGAATTTGCGACTTCTCAAGAAGGTTTCAGCTCAATGAGTGAGTGAGGTACTTAGAGAACACACAATTTATTCATTATTGGGTTATTTTGAGTTCCGTGAATTAGAAGAAAGCCACGATGAAAATGCAAGCTTCTCTCGTCTTTAGATTTATCCATTTTGGCTCACTCTTTCTCTTACAATAGTTCTCATTTAAGTACTTTGTAATGTTCTTCTAAGGTTAATGTTACATCGAGTACAGACTGGGATATTTCATTAATATCTAAATTTAGTCGGCTTTTTAACCCCCAGATTCACGGCTCACATGAAATAGAATATTGACGATTAAATAAGACGTTTCTACTATAGTTACAATAAAGTCAGAAGTTATGAAACTGCTTGGCGCGAACATTTGTCTTTCATTTTATACTGTGTCTGCCTATGTGACCTTCATGGTGTCATTGGTGCGAACATTGTCCTCGAATGCATGTTTGCTAATGTAACAAGAAGTACTTCTTTTAATGGTGCAGACACAATTACGCATTCTTCGTAACTTGCTCTTTAGTACGGACCACCTACATGTCTCGTAAATTTTAAAGAAATAATCAGGTTTTGAAGTATAGCTGTACAACAGAGTTTCACCATTTCGAGCTATAAGCTAATACAGAATAAGAGATGGCAGTTAAAAACTTCATTTCTAAAGAGCAGTTGTTCTTTAATGGCAATGATTTGTATAAAGGCGAGATAGACTGGCGGACAGTAAGGAATTACTTAAAGCAGGAGTTCTCCAGAAGCTATTACACCTTCAAAAGGAACACACAATTGCTGTTACTAAAATGTGTTATTTTCACAGCGATTTGCTGATGTAATCAATAAGTTAACACGTTTCCAGTTGATAAAATCTCTCTTTCTCAAGGCATCGCTGAGAAAAATTATTCTTGTGACAAAAAGAGATCTTATGTGATATGTTTAAACAAGAGTAATGACGGCCGTATATTCTGCCAAGGCTGAATTTTGGCCTAAGACTCTTTGCTAAGCAACAAGTAATTTTAATACAGAATTACTAGGTTTTTGCACCTTTTCTAACGTCCGGTATTCTAGAAAATATAGAAAAGACGACGTTTCGGAAAGTGGATATGTTTATGTCCTCAGGTGAGGGGGTGGAAGACACTCAGTTGGGCTCCTTAGAAGGAGCTAATCTCAGTCACTTTAGAACCCTTTAGAACAAATAAGTAATTTGTTTTAGTACACGCATCTTCTTTAACACGCCACTACAGCGCAACATCTCTTAAGAAATTTAATGTTCTCTAGATGTGTATTTTAATCGATGCAAATTTTCTTGTGACTGAATCTAACCAAATTTAAACAGAGGTGGGTTACAAATTCTTTACTTACTTACTTACTTACTTACTCATGGAGCTGAGCCCTTCTGGAAGAGTCGCCAATTCTGCACTTACTCAAGAATTTCCCAGCATTTTATGGAACCCGAAGGTTCATTACCGTGTTCACAAGAGCCCTCCACTGGTCCCAATGCTGAGCCAGATCAATCTAATCAATACCATCCCATCTTATCTCTCTAAGATCCATTTTAATATTGTCCACCAACCTACGCCTTGGTCTTCCCAGTGATCTCTTTCCTTCTGGCTTTCCCACCAATATCCTGTACGCATTCCTCGTCTCCCCCATTCGTGCTACATGCCCTGCCCACCTCATCCTCCTTGACTTGATCATTCTAATTATACTTGGAGAAGAGTACAAGTTATGAAGCTCCTCAATATGCAGTTTAATGCAACCTCCTGTCACTTCATCTCTCTTCGGTCCAAATATTCTCCTCAACACCCTGTTCTCAAACACCCTCAGTCTATGTTTCTCCTTTAATGTCAGAGACCAAGTTTCACACCCATACAGAACCACAGGCAAAATTATAATTTTGTATATTCTAATTTTTATGTATTTAGGCGGCAGACGAGAAGACAAAAGGTTCTGGACTGAATGGTAGCAAGGATTACCCGAGTTCAATCTCCTCTTAATTTCCTCCTGAATCAGGTTTCGATCTGTTATCGTTGTCCCCATATATCAGAATTGTGCCACATTTTCAAAACATCTGTTTCCTATCTTTATATCATGATTTTGTCCTGCATTTTGGTGACGAGACAACAAATTCTTTACACGCAAATAAATTGCATTAGATTACGGTTGTTATTTCATATATAAAAGCTCACTTTACTATAATAATTTTAATCTTTTCCTAATGATAAAGTGAAATATCAGGCCTTACTGAAGCTCAAATGTTGTCTCAAACCTCAAAAAAGTTGAAAAAATTCATACAGGTAATAAAAAGACCGAAGATGTGTATCACTTCCACTGAAGATGGAACTGTATTTTAAACACCCTGTTGAATTTGTTGTATGTACCGCTAGGAATCTTATATTTCCATAAGAGAACTGGATAATGAAATTCAGTGGCAGAAAACTACTGTGTGGTTACATATTTGTTTATCTGTAACTGTTGGTCTACACAATTATATTCGGGCTCAAGTTTCATAAGTTAGGGCTGGTACTGAATGTCAATTAATTTTGCAAAATTCCCATCCAATCAACCGTTAAATATAAGAGCAAATGTCTCAACTTTACAGTTCGTTTTACCAAGCTGGTGCAGCGATCTGTTGACGTCAGTTGCTACGAATTATGGACTGTATATAAAATGATAGAAGTGAGTAAGCATATATTTGGAAACTGAATGAAAAGCTTGGAGTCATCCATTACCGTCTTTCCTTCTTTGGGCATATTATTCAGCTGTATCACGCATTTGAGGAAAGAGGCGATTTGGGAGACGTAAACGTAGATGACAGGATGATACTAAAGTAGTCTTAAAGAAAATGTGAGAATATAGGCAGGGTTCAACTGGCTAAGGATAAGAGTCCAGTGTTGGCTTTTAGGGACACAGATGGATCTTAAAAGGCAGGGAATTTTCTTTATAAGCTGGATAGTTATCGGTTTCGCAAGAAAGAATCTACTCCATAGAGCTAGTAATTTGTCCATAGCATTAGTTTCCTTCATCAGGTCCGAACAAACACTTCTGTATTCAATTTTCAGCAAGGGCTTTTTGTCAACATCTCATCACAATGTCTGTTTAGAGTTAGAGTCAGAAAATTAGTTCCTCTTGGTGCCAACTCTTTGAGACTCACGACCAGTAATATCTTTTTCAACTGAACACTTGCGATCAACTTATGTAACATCCACTCTGACGAGAGCATGGGTCTGTCTTTTACAATTACTGCTGGTCTTCGCCAGCGCAGTCATTCTCGGGCCCGATTCTCAAGAGACTCATGACCACATTTTACTGTCTCAGATTCGAGACTCCCCCAACCTGGAGGGCCAGGTCCTCGTATTTATATGGACCAGGAACAGGGTGGCCTGGTTATAACCCCAGGCACTGGGTTCCTTTTTCGTCGCCTCCTATGGGGCTACGGTGGAGGTATTCGAACCCGCCTGCATATAGGCTATATTTATTCATACAGGAATGTATGTAGGCAGAAGAACCTCAGCGAAACACCCGCTAAAAGTAAAAGCGTCTGTGGGTGGCAATAATTTGTTACTTTGCAGCCATATATAGTTGAGGCGAAGAACGTGGGCTTATCGACGCGGAGACCAAAGTGTTTTGTGATGGACGAGAAACATTACATAGATTTGTCTCCGAGCACGTCGGCTTCCCCCTGCTGAACATCGCTCCATTGTCTACATAGGTCGGTGAGGTGCGTGATAGACCGAGCTAGCAGCGGGACATCACTAACAGGCTCTCACTGGGAATCATTTCTGACCCAGCGCTTGGCTGGAGTAAGAGGAAGTTCAGCTAAAACAATGATTTTGAGAAGTAGAGCTCCACTCTTATTATGAAGCGAGATTTTGTTTCTCTAGTGATTATTACGAGTATAAACAAACTAACTCCATGGAGCGGAGCCTTTATTGAGAAGCTTGAGAAGAACCTTCCAGTATTTTATGGAACCCAGATTTTCAATACTATGTTGACCAGAGGTCAGAGGACGCCACTGTTTCCTATCCTGAGCCAGCGCAATCCACATAAAGCTACACAAACAATAAAGGACACACTACACACAATGAATAAAATGAAAATACAATTACAATTATCCATTTTTAATCTCTGAAGAGGTCACGTTTCCGAGATAATTCTCCTCCATACTGAAGGTTAATTGAATGACATGGCGATGGGTTTTTAGTATTATCAGTTGTTATATTAGTTTTCGTTACATATTCAATTTTTTCAAATTTGAAATTCATCTAAATAATATTAAAAATTTTCAGTTCCAAACGCACAGAAAACGTAATGCTTTTCAGTTACAAATACATATCGTTTAGGGGAGATAAATCGGGGTAGAGAAATAAACAATGTTTATTTTGAGAATAAAGCAAAATATCTTAATATATTCAGTAGATAAAATACAGAGTTTTTAATATTAGAGCAAGTAGTACAGATAGAAACAACTGAGCTTCGAAGGGTTGAAGGGAGATGTGACAGCTGAGTTCTGGTTACGGGAAATTCCCTACAGAATAGTTGAGAATTTTTCTGCACACTATCACGACTTCGGAGTCCAGCCACCCCCTAGACACTGGGTATTCAGTCGCCGTGAAAATGACCACACATCACCATCTAATACCAAAAACTAGAATGGCTGGATATTTATACCCTATACCCCTTTTTGGTATGGTGCTTCGGTCTGGAGATATCTTTATCTGAACCTGTCTCTTAAATAGGTAATTACAGTAAACCTCGCTAATCCGGTTACAGTTAAACAGGATGTCAGATAATCCGGATCGAATTATGAAAAATTAAAAATTCTGTTCACCGTTGAATATATATTTTAAGAAGGAGAATTGCTTTTAGGAAGGCAAATGAGTCATTTGTTTGCGCAGAAAAAGACTTGACAATTTCTTTAAACATGCATTATTACGTTCAAAAACCAGCACAATTTCTGAGTCTTCTCTCGATGAATAAGTAAATGTCCTTTTATAATTTCTAATAAAGGCTCTAATGTACGTGTAATATTTTTATATATATCTTTATTAACTCTACTCGTATCATTAAATTCTCCATTTATTTGTGTTCTAAGTTTTTTTTTTGTCTTTTAGGGCTACTTTTCCTTCACTAATCCGGATGGCAACTCACCTCCAATTACTCCGGATCTGAGAGGGTTTCCTGTGTCACGCAAAGCACTTGTAAGTACCTTATTCAATCTCTATTTCAATTGCAACATTACGTTATTCAAACTCATCGTCCTGCTAGTAACACAATCTCATGAAGCAATATACGAAATTTAAGACGAACAGAATATGGAATAATGAACTGAGGGCCAAGAGAAAGAGAGATTTATGGTTCCACATAGAGGTATTGGTTCGAATCTCTAACAGAGGTTTTGTTTCATTAATCGAAAGCCTTCCAGAACATTCACTTCACTTAGAAGTAAATTTCCAGATAATATTTAAGGGATAAGTATTTATCACAATAAATCTATACTGCCACCCTTACTCATAAGGGTTCCTCCAGAAATGGACACCTCCCCTTAGTTCAAGGAGGGGTGGTCACCCCTCAAGTTCATGACTCTTATATCCACATCTGTTACTGACCCGCACACCAGAAGCGGGTGAAATAGAAAACAATATAAAATAGAGGAATGAGAAATAAAGAGAAAGAAATAAAGAGTGTAGGAAAGTGACTAGAGAGAGCGTTATAAGCTGAGTTTTATAGGTCGTTTATCACAGCACGAGGTCTGCGATGAACTTTTAACGATCTCCCCGCACTCGATTTTACAACACAACCAAGAAGCCGGTCTGCAATAATAATTATGATATGCTACAACAATTCTGCTGTACATTTATAGCGGTCATTAAAATCCTAAGAGTTGACAGACCGATTACGTCAGCTGTGGTTGACAATCGCTTGGTGGCTCCCAGTTGTTAATTAAGGCTATAGCCAAAACCAGAGCTGTGTCTTTGTAATTGCTTTATTGATTTTCCTACCTTGAAACCTGCCGTTATCTACGAGTATGTTTTTGTGGGATATTGGAAGTACTACGAGATAATAAAGCACCTGTCTTTGTTACGCTTGCCTAGTTGTAGGATGATGTTTTGTCACGGCAACGAACGTTGAGATTCTGTTGTAGATGTTGATTGAGTTTCGTGCTCTCTGCTGGGAAGAATGTCGGTATTGGAGAAGATCTAATTATATTCTGTAGCCGGCCACAGTACCTGCGCAGTCTAAGGCATGAACTGTCTTCGCTCTCTTGGATGCCGGGATCGTTGGTTCGAATCCCACACACGGCACGGATGTTTTGTATGTTTGTGCTGTCCTGTGTTTAGGTAGAGGCCTTCTGACGAGCTGATCACCCGTCCAAGGCGTCCTACCGTCTGTATAATGATCGTGAAACAGATAAATCAGCCTTATGCTCCGAAGCGGGAGCAAGAGGTGAGAAAAAAGAATTATATTCTGTGAGAAGATAAGAAATTAATGTAGACAGAGGTCGGAAAATTAACTGCGCAGAATATCTGGAGAGCGACTGTTAGAAACAGATTTTACTCCTCGTCCATATGAGCAGGGATACTGGCAAAACTTGCACATATTAGACTTAGCGCTGGAATGGAGTTGCAGCCTACCCGTGTAGGACATGCAAGGAGAGTAGTGGGCGGTAGAAGCAGAACTTATCTGATAAACTTCTGCATGACGTCTACTGACATGGGAACTATAAGCTGGAAACTTCTTTCTCGAGAACTACCGCCTTATCTTGGAGAGGTTTGTGCGCCCCTGTGACCCTGAGAGCTGTGCTGGTGGAAGAGTAAGCTCCTGGTAGGGCCACCCATGCCAGACAAGTCAAAGGTAGGGGCCAGACGAAGTATACTCCTTGGTCTTCCAGGTAGGGAGTTTGACGTGAGGTAACGACTCCTCAGAAAAATTTACAGTTACGAAACCTTGAAGGAGTTCAAGAACCATACAAGGTCGTAGCTTCAGTAAAGAAGAAGCAGGAAACGTAAGCGAACGGAACATGATTCTCAAATTATTTATGTTTCTTTCGAAAATATTGTACAGAATTGATTACCTGGTAGGATCAATGTCACATAAATAATGTTATGTAATCACAATGGTCCAGGTTCAATCTCAGATCACTTTATCACGAATTTAGGTTGGTAAAATTAGGTCTGGTAAAAGTTCTTTCCGAGTACTTCGGTTTCCCCTGCCAGTTCTCACTCCAACAAATGCTCTCCTGTTTGTCTCATCTGTCATAAGGGGTTGCTGCAGTGGGCCATTTCTGGCCCAAGTTCCAAGGTCCTTAGTATCACCGCGCCCTCGCAATAAAACAATATGTGGGAAAAAAATTATCACAGGGTCAAACCAATAACGGTTTTGCAGAGAAATTGCCAAACTTTTGATGAGCACCACCAAACAAATATTTGGCTGCGTAGCTTGTTCCGGCCTCCAATCGACGAATTTATCGCTTATGAGAACTGCAAACTACTGTTCACATCAGATGCATTGATTATATAGTTAAGGCCGGATTATCCAGATCCTCATTGGGATGATGGGGTTAGATATACAGGGTGATTATAATATTATTCTTGGGGTTTCGGTGGCCTATAATTTTCAGACTGGAAACAATAGAATGAAAGTGCTTAAGGAATATTAAAATGTAACTCAAAATATTTTTATAGCTTACAGAATCAATACTGCAGAATGATAAACAAATTTTTTAGTTAAACTTTCCTATTCCCTAAGCATTTCAGATTTATTTCCCGACAATAATTTAGAATCACATCGTATATTAAAAGTTTTTCAGAGATAAGACTTACTCCATACAGTCTCAGCTAAAGGAAGCTAAATCCTTTGAAATGATTTATTCTTGAAAATTCCTGTACCTTGAAAATAGAGAAGAAAGGGGAGTTCTGGCTTCTTTTGTCTTCGTCTGTAGAGGAAAGAGGACCCGGAACTCCAAAAGACTGTTCGTTCTGCTTCGGAACTTAATTGAGTAGCGCTGACAGAGAACATCTTAGTCTTCCGACTAAATCCCCCCAGGGGCCTATTGAGTTCTTTTATCCACCATTACCGCTGTAAGTCTATACAGCTTGTAATCCGGTATTCTCTGCTATGGTCTCTCCGTTAGTAAAGACGGCCGGGACGTGACCTCAAGATAGCTCACTTGCTTCTAATAACCAGGTTTTTTTAATTATTGAGCCTTATTTCGTTGTAGAAAGAAGAATCGTTCCTTCTCTGCATATCAAAAAATAATATATATACAGTGCATAGTCTAGATGGAATAATTGAGCTGATAGTTGTAATATATAGCTAGTGGGGTGGGACTAAGTCCCTTGTACTGCGGCCACTTCTGGCCTATGGTACCAGCCCCAGATGATAGGTGAGGGTGATTGTGGAGCAATTGATGGAATGAAGATTGGCAGGGGAAACCGAAGTACTCGGAGAAAACGTGCCCCAGCGCCACTTTGTCCACCACAAATCCCACTTGACCATACCCGGTGGGAAGCCAGCGACTAACCGCTTGAGCTATGGTGCTGCCCCGACTTACTACCTTACTCTATAGCAATACAACCAACAGATAACAGCATCGCCAACAATGAAGTTCATTCTTGATCAGATCTTCCACCGCGATCTAGTTCACATTCTGAGAGCCGAAACTAAAGTCTGCAATTAAATTATTTAGAGTAATTTAAATTTAGGAAACTCGTGTCACCATTCAGTTCACCATCTGTTATACTTACGGTTTCTGTCTCAGAATTTCAATGATTAAAATAAAACTATACTTGTCTCTAGGAGCCGGGATAGCGTAGTCGGTATAGCTACTGGCTACAGGCTGGACGGCGGAGGGGTCGGAGTTCGAGCCTCGGTATAGTCAAAAAATGTTTTCTTCTCCAGGTTTTCCAGCTAACGCCAACCCAAAGGGTACAGGAATTTCTTTACCCCGGGGTTAAACGGCCGGGCCGTGAAGCTGATCACCCACCTCCAACTAGTGCCGAGGCCAAGAAAACTTGGATCTATATATCCACTTCTACATACGCCTTAATGGCGTAGTTTGTAATAAGTTAAGTACAGAGAGAACCTTTATACTTCTTTCTATTACTTTATAGGCGTGAGAATATTTTCATTCTAGGGAAAGAACCAGGGTTAAGAGGGTTGCGGACTGGGTGACGAGACCAGCATTGGGATGCAAGTAATAGAAACTATGAGAGGGACTGAGAGAAGTACATTTTGATTAACTTCATAATTTTTACTGCTCACTTAATATTATAACAAAAAATAATCTCCGTGGCCCGTAGTCCGCAAGCGAACTATACCGACCGAACGATCGCCGCTTGTCTGCGAAGTTATTGCCAACTATTTTTGCGGATAGAGAGTGTCGCGTGGTCAGCGCAACGGATCCCCACGGCCGTTAATCTCGGTTTTCTAGACCGGAGCCGCTATTTCCTTGAAATAGCTCCTCAGTTACCCTCACGAGACTGAGTGGGTCCTGTTTCAGACCCACTACTTCTCAGAAAACCTGGTAAAAAAAGTAAAGCTGTCCCTGTACCAGGCCCTGAAGGCCCATAGGGTTGTGAGACGTTGAGGGTCCCACACAGCTCAGCTGTGCTCAAAGATGGCAGTAAGGTTGTCAGCCTTACGCGCCTGCCGTGCTTTACTCCCCAGGAAAATTATTTAATTAATTCCTGGTATTCATTTGTGTTAGAGGCTGAGTGAACCCCAGGGCCTAGTGCGGCTGGAAGGATTAGGTCAACTGAAAAAATCCAATGACTTCATTGGGACTTGAACCCGCGACCTTCCAGCTTGTAGCGTAGCACCTCAACGACTACGCTACCGCCTGCCCCACAGAAAACCTGGTAGCACCGGGAATCGATTCCGGACCTCTGGATCTGTAGCCAGGAACTCTGACCACTAGACCACAGAGGCGGTCCACTAAATATTAATAGAGCGAATTAACCAAGCAGTATAAATGGACAGCAGAAATTGTGTAACAGATTGGAGGTGAGAAATAACCTTAAAACTCAAGGGAAGGTGTGACGTGGGAGACCTATGAGTAGGTGGGAGGGAGATATTAAAATAAAACTTAGATAAAGTATGAAACTATGTGCTTGAAGAATTGGCTTAGGTCAGGTTCGAATGGGAGATTATTTGTGAATACTGTTATGAATCTTCGGGTGATAATCTGATAGTTTCTTTACGACCTGAGCAAGTACCAATTTTCAAGAAAGATCCTTCATCATGGATATAGTTACATCGCTAAGAATAATCTTAACACACGAAAGTGCATTGTATTATATTACATAGCGTGACTTATCATAAAATGTACAGGTTCCGTTAAAGTTACTAACCACTGATAATTTCATCCAAACAAAGTAACATCGCCTTCATGATCATGAACTCATAACAAAACTATGTCAAATAACATGCCATGACTTAATGTGGTAGGAACCGTGGTGGTCACTAATTTGTTATTGCGGACTCATTTCTACAAAACATTCTCATTGTGTGCTACTTGACGAAGCATAATGTTGTGAACTTATAGTTCTATTCATGCTGCAAATGGTGCACTTACGTGCAAGTAGCGTTTTAAGATTAGGAAGTTAGAAAAATCTGTACTTCTACGATAACAAATGCTAAGCCATTTAGTTTTGTAATTTTACGACAACCTGAATCTCCCAGTTAAATTTAATATCTGCAGCTGCAGACGCGAGAATTGACCCAGCGCTATTGTTTATTTCCGGAGTTGCTCTGTTGCGCTCTTGTCGCTATCTAATGAAGATAAAACTCTCCGATATATTGGGTTTTCGGACTTTATCCATCGTCCTGGTTTTTAAGATAACTAATAAAAACACGACGTTTCGGAAACTGGATCTGTTTCCGTCCTCAGGTGAAGGAAAACACCTATTCTGTTGGGTCCGTTAGAAAGAGCTAGCCTCAATCACTGATAGGTGAAGGAAACAGATCCAGTTTCCGAAACGTCGTGTTTTTATTAGTTATCTTAAAAACCAGGACGATGGATAAAGTCCGAAAACCCAATGTATCAGTGTGTTATACACCATCGTCAGAATCCTACAGTAACTAATTATAAAACTCTCCATGTGGTTAATTAATTAAGCACCACGCCATGAAGAAAAGAGTCTCAATAGAGCCGGTGTAGCGACAGGCTACCGGCTGGACTGCCAAGGTTCGATTCCTGGCAGGGGTTCAGACCAGTTTTGTGCCCACCCATCCTCATACACAATGGATATCGAGGGCTCTTTCCCTGGGGGTAACGCGGTCGAGGCGTGAAGCTGACCACTCATCTCCATCTGGTGCCGAGATCAAGAATGGTAGAGTTAAAACTCCATTCCCCCACATGTGTTCATAGTGTTTAATTAAGCACAGGGGAAACTTTCCTCTTTATGCCATGAAGACTTCTAGTGGGGTGGAGGTAATAGCTCCACGATTTAAAACGTAACACTTTAAGCTGGACAATTTATCGATCTATTTTGTAACTACTAATTTATTAATTATTAATGGGGTTTGCGTGCTTGCGAGTATGTCTGTGTATTATTGTCCTTTGGGTCGATCCCCAGGTCCTGTATTCAAATAATCTAATTCCCAGATCATTTACCGTCTGACGGAATACACTTCCGATGGTTTGAATAATTAAGGATGTATTTCACTTTCTCATACATGCAATATGAGAAAGTGTTGTTACCCTGTAACAATTGATCTCGAGATTTTGATTTCTTTTGCAAGTTTTTGGCACCCATGAAGAGGATTTTTTTTTAAATATCGTCTGTGCGCCTGTATGTACGCGTATATGCAACTCGCTAGCGCTTATACGGTTGGATGGACATTTTTCGTGTTTACGAGTTTATCCATCATAGGTCAGTGCGCGGTGCACACGAATATTCTATCTCTGAAAATAAGGGGCACAAAACTGAGACTTATTCGAAAACAGTTCTAACGATTTTGATTACATATAAACAATTTTTGGGTACACGATCTTTCTATAGTAAACTGCATATATGATGTTTAGGACCTTTATCTCCTCGTCTACTGTCTAAAAACATAAAAATTAAAATATGCAGGATTTTACTTTTGCCATTGGTTCTGTGTGGGTGTGAATATTAGTTCTTGACATTAAGGTAGGTACATATATTGAGAGTGTTTGAGAAGTGGGTGCTGAGGAGAATATTTTGACCGGAGAGGGATGAAGTGACAAGAGGTTGGAGAAAACTGCATAATAAGGAGCTTCATAATTTGTACTCTTCTTCAAGTATAACTAGAACGGTCAAGATCAGAAGGATGAAGTGGGCAGAGCATGTAGCACGAATGGGGAGAAGATGAATGCTTGTAGGATATTTGGGGAAAGTCAGAAGGAAAGAGACCACGAGGAGGAACAAGACGTAGGTGGGTGGATAATAGTACAATGGATCTTAGACAGAATGGAATGGTATGGACTGGAGCGATCTGACTTAGGACAGGGACCAGTGGAGGGCTTTTGTGAACACGGTAGTGAACTTTCGGGTTCCATGAATTGCTGGAAAGTTGTTGTTAATATCGTAATGACTGAACTGGCTACAAACTCCAANTAGACGCCTTGGGTAGGTGATCAGCTTGTCGTAAGTCTTCTACCTGTACACAAATACGAGAAAACACACACAAACACTAAACATTCATACCCTTAGTGGGATTCTAATTCACGATCCCGGCCTCCGAGCGAGCGAAGACATTGTATGACTTAGACCGCTCAGCTACCGTGACCGGTGCATGTTTATTAGGATATTGTAAATCTATCGTCGTATTGGTTCAGTTTCTTGGTTATTCAAACGGATACAGCGTTCTGAAGTTTCTCCGGACCCCAAGCGGTTAGTTCCCTCAATTCCTTCACAGCATGGTATCCGGGCACGAGAATGAAATTATACAGGGTTATTCACAAGTCCATGAAACATTTTGAAAAATCACAATAAATAAACTACGCAACTGATACCAAATTTTATTACACTGAAATAGAGATAAACTCAACAAGTTTCTTTTACATAGTTCATATACGCTCAATGTGTCCACCTTTGCTGATACGGCAGACATCTATGCGATAATCCATTTCGTCCCACACCCGTGTCAGCATATCGCGGTTGATCAGAGCCACAGCAGCGGTGATACGGTTGCGAAGATCCCTGAGATTAGTAGGCAATGGCGGCTTTCATAACGAGTCGGAGAGATTCATTCTCCATCGGCGTAAAAATTACCATAATCCGATGAATAGTTTATTTGTTGTGAATTTCTAAAATGTTTCACGGACTTAAGAATAACCCTGTACATAACTTTAATTCTTAAACGCTCTCCCAATGGCGTAAGAAAGTGCGAATGGAATTGAAGTGACGGGGAAACATTTCTGTCTTGTGTACGAGATCGCAACTCTGTTAAATGAGAGTGTGATAATCTCGAGTCAGAATGCTCACTCAACGTAACTGAAAATTTCGTAACAGTGTTATTGGTGTTATTGTTTAATCCCATCGCTTTGCTGGGCTCTCAATTCCGTGACTTTGCATTAGCACACAAATAACGTGTCTTAACTGTATCCATAATTTGATTGGAAATGGAAATCACGCTCCAGACTACCAGTGCTTGTTACATAATATACAAGTTTATAGTCATTTGTAGCCATTTTAGATCTGTACATGGCAGTGTCATTTCTTTCCCATTGTAACCACGCTGAAGTGCTAAATGGACGCAACTGAAATCCCTTCGTTCATGGTCTGCACGAAGGACTTGATAGAAAATAGGAAACCTTTCCTCATCTACCACCTGGTGTGGTCGTCTCAGGACATAGACAGGAGGAAAAAAAGAATTACTTTCCTAAATAAAGGAATTACAAACTTACAGTAATACTCTTCCACCTTTATATGTATGAGTACCACTCAGATGTACAAAAATCTTAATGGGCCCGCCTCTCAGTGGAAACATTGTTACCAACACAATTCTCTGCAGTACTAATGTGACAGCCTGAAAAGTGAATGCACCTTATGTTTATACGCAATTAAGCGTTTCTCACTCTGAGCGTAGAACAGTAACTAAGGGTGTCAGAAAGAAGAGAGTTGAGAACAATATTTGGGCAGAAGTAACGGATATGGACCATCCTCGCCCGCACGAACATCGGGATCGTGGGTTCGAATACCACTCGGGGCATGGATGTCTGTGTTTATTCTGTGTTTGTATTGTTCTGTGTGTGGAGGTAGCGTCCTTCCAACGGGCTGATCCTCCATCCTAGGAGTCCTACAGACTGTGTATAGGATTAAGAAACTGAAAAAGCGACCAAGGTCCAAAGGGCTCTAGACCCATAGAGAGAGGATATAAAAAAATAGATGCGGAGTAAATTGTACCTTCATAGTTAATTTTACAGTGGTAATGAAATTCATGAGAAGAGTATTATCTTAATGGGTACAACGCGATGTAGTCCGTCGATATTAAACTGACGTTTCGGAGGAGAACAACGTTTCCATCTTAAAGGTAAAAATATAAGCTGATCAAGAAACCAGCGTGAAATCACGTGGCAATCAGAGCCAAAATTCGTGAGGTTGCAACTGGCTAAATATGTAGCACTTATATGGAAGACAAGAAATTCATAGAGAATTCTGGTTAGGAGAGTTTATGATACGAGGACAGTTAAGAAGACCGAGTACATATACTGAAGTATATTACATTCAGTGAAGTGAAATAAGTTGATAAGATGCTAACTACTCGTAAATAACGCCACCAAACAAAAAGCGAAAGAAATTTTTTGAACCTCCGCCATTTTCTTATTTTATATTCTACCAAGCAAAAACCCATTGATAGCTGCGTGTTCTTCGAAGGTGCATTATTGAAGTTATTCTCAGGTTCTAAATTAACTGGCGCTGCTGTCGCTTGCATTTCACGGTATTGTTCATCCAGTGTGTTGTTATTAACCATCTTACACGGCCGCGCCATAGCTCAAACGGTTAGTCGCTGGCTTCCCACCGCGGCGGCCCGGGTTCGATCCCGGGTCTGGTCAAGTGGGATTTGTGGTGTTCGAAGTGGCACTGTGGTAGGTTTTCTCCGAGTACTTCGGTTTCCCCTGCCAATCTTCATTCCACCAATTGCTCCACAATCACCCTCACCTATCATCTGGGCTGGTACAATAGGCCAGAAGTGGCCGCAGTATAAGGGACTTAGTCCCACCCCACTAACAATAAAAAAAAAAACATTTTACAAAATGAAGAAGTAGGATGTTCGGATGGCCCCCAGTGACATGTGTCTCCTCCTCCTCCTCCTCCTCCTCCTCCTCCTCTCCTCCTCCTCTCCTCCTCCTCTTTCTTTCGTATTAGGTCATCTGGCCAGTTTCCCATCAGAATTAATGTGGAACTATTGACCTTATAGAGAGTTGGTAGGACACCGTGGAAGGGGGATCAGCCGTGGAATATGGGTAAAAGGAAAATTATTGGTTCACAAGCCGTAACGAGGAGACACAAAAACATCATGACAATCGCACAAGCTTAACGATGGAAAGCAGATTGACAGCGGGCCAAACAAATATATATGAAGCGTTCACGAGGTCCTGGTCAAGGTTGGACACCACTGGTCGGCACCTCGCCATGCATGACCCCTCCTCCCTCCCCCCCTGACGGCTTAAGCTTCAGAGGCGTGTACTCCACTCCAGCAGAAGTAGAAGTCATATTCGATGGCCTTGCTAGAAGACGCAATTGGGTTTAACACTCTGCTTCAAAAATACCTTCACTTTTTAAATTTATCTCAACGTTTATTAAAATTTTATTTCCCTGTGTACTTTAAAAAAATCGAATAAACCGTACATTTATGTCGTCATGTCATTTCGTCTGTCCACAAGTAAAAAAGGCCTAAACTTTGTGACTGATTTTGATGAAACTCGATATCGTAGGACCATTTAAATTTTGGTTGCGTTCTGTTAATCAATGAAGTTTTTAATTATTGTGGCACGTCACCTGAAAGCAGGAATAAAGGAGGTAGAAGAAACCGTCCGTTTCTGTGTAACGGCTGGATAAACAAATTTCCGCGACTGTGAACGCGTGACGCAACAAGTGAGGAATTGTTGAAAGCGGTGTTTTCTGTGCGGTCCGTGCTGATAGTCGCCGTCATGAGTTAGTTGTGAGATGGTCTAATGATGGCAACGACGTGAGCTCAAGAAGATCTGTAACCTAGCAACAGCTAGAGAAGACAAAACGAGAAGACGTACCCTGTGCTGTAGTGAGAATTCAAGTGCGCGAATTAGGGAAAGTGATATAATTACCTGTAGTTATGATTTATAAGTGTTCAGTAAATCAAATTTCTAATCGAAACCCCGCGTCTGTCCAATTTACTCGTCATAGTATTCCTCTTAGTTTTTTTAACAATAGTTTATTTATAATTATACGTGCATTACCATGTATTTCACTCAAATTAATTCATTTTAAACGTCGTTTATTGCTTGCTGCCTAATTCATGCCAGTTTATTGCTTTGTTTACTCTTCAATTCTGAAGATGGAAGCTGCATTTTCCTTCGAAGCGTCACTTGACTTTTACCGGAATACGTGACGTCATATCCCAGAAGACAGAACTGTTCAGCCTAAATATGCTTTACAAATTGCATTATGCGAGCCATTTTGACAGATTCTCACTGAAGCCTATGTCCTGCTTTAATTCATTTTAAGATCCGCATTGCCTCAGAACTTAAATATACTTACATTTTGGGTCACATGTCACAATATTTCAACTTGGGAGATGTAGGTCTTGAATGAAGGTTATAATTATTCGTAGCATAGTTGGTTCAGGCACTATGCCACAAGCCGGAAAGTCACGGGTTCGAGTCCCAATGATGTGGATCTTTTAAATTGACCTAATCCTTCCAGCCTCACTATGGCCTTGAGGTCGACTCAGTCTCTAACAGAAATAAGTACCAGGAATATTCCTGGGGGTAAAGGGCGGCCGGCGCGTAAGGCTAACAAATTTACCGCCATCTGTGGCCAGTTATCTAGAGAAAATGTGGGGGCCTCAATGTCTCACAAACCAATGGGTCTTCATGACCTGTTACAGGTATACTACCTTTATCTGTTTTTTTTTTAACTTTATATAAATTATATATCTTATGGAGCATCTGTATGAGACTCACTGATTATGAGGCAAACATTAATGTACGTGTATAACACTACTTAATGAGCCCTGTTAACTATGCATCATAAAAGCGTTGTCGAAGTTCCTGAGATAGACTGCACATCTTCTGGATGTCCGCTCGATATAAAAGGCATTGCTTTTCGGCCTATCTAGATAGCAGATATAAGTTATGCTTAAAAGAAATGTACCCATTAATGATGACCGATCACGGTGGCCGCGTGGTTTAATGCATGAACTTTCTTCGCCCTCTCGAACATTGGGATCGTTGGTTGGAATCCCACTCAAAGCATGGATTTCTGTCTTTTTTTTATTCCTTATTTGTGTTGTTCTGTGTATAGGTAGCGGCCTTGCGACGGGCTGATCCCCCGTTCAAGGAGTCCTACCGGTTCTATATAGGGTTAAGAAAGTGAAAAAAAATCGGCCATGGTCCAACAGAAGGGCTGTAGAGGCATAGACAAACAGAACTCCGAAATGCATTTGTCTTTTTCAATTACAGACACGAATTCACATACCTTAAAGCATGCATTAAAACCTGGTCCTTTCAAAACATATTTCCTTGATAACTGTGAAACTGGTTGCCACATACGGACCTACAGTCTGTAAGAATGCATCTGACTTTAATTGGTTTCCAGTTATGAAGATTCGTATGAAATGTGAAAGTACGTGAATCGTTATAGAATGTTAAATCTTGAAGACTCAGCTGTTTTCTCCTTGAACTCCGTTCCTGCTGCATTGGTGCGCACGGGACTTAAGCCTCTTACATGACGTTCTCTGAAATACGACTCGGCTGGATGATGAAAGGAATCTCAGGAGAATTCTCTCACTCTCACAATTGCGTTTCCTAATTCAAGTCTTGGTCTAGGGATCTATACGGAACGAAAATCGCTTTCAGAGTCGAAACTAATTACGAGGAAAGAGTTGCAGACAACTTCGGTCTTGAATGACAATCTTGATGATTGCTCTACGTTTCAGGTGAAAAGAAATTCTTGAAGAAACGAACTGAGAGCTCTGCCAAACATTAAACTCCCTAGTGCAGTCTTTCCTTCAGCAATCTTCAACATCGAAAAAGATAATCTTCGTATTTGATGGAACCCGAAGCTTTATCATCTCTTACTTACTTACTTATTTACTCATGGAACTGAGCCGTTCTGTGCAGCTACTCAAGAACTTCCCATCATTTTATGGAACCCGAAGGTTAATTACCGTGTTCACAAGAGCCCTCCACCGGTCCCTATCCTGAGCCAGATCTATCCAATCCGTACCATCCCATCCTATCTCTCTAAGATCATCTCTACCAGGAAAAATTCACCGTTAGATCTTATCACAACCCGTATTAATCCAGTTCAAATTTTCGCGACCTATTTCTTAAGATCCTAGTAAACACTATCCTATCTATTGTGTCTCTGTATATCAGAGGTTTCCTTCTAAAATTTCTGTATAGTTCTTCCTTTCTCCCTATGCGTGTTACATGCCCTTCTTACTCCAATTTTCTTTACTTGGTCATTTTAATAATTCGTGGTATTTGGATTCAGTGGGGACTGGGAACTTTTCCTCTGATGCCAAATCGACTGGCTCTCGAGGCCGACTACGTTGACCACTCACGCTCTTTAATTTAGCATCAAGATTAAGAATACGTGGAGCTTTGCCTCCACTCTTTCATAAGTATGCAGTAGTGCTCAAGTACAGGAAAATATTTACCTATAACTTTAATAATAATAATAGTAATAAAAATAAATTGATAAGTACGGTGACAAGAGTACAGATTGAAAGATCGGAAAACCGGGCTTCGATTCTCGACAAGAGTAGATTTTTTTTTACTACCGCGTCGAGGCAGGTACTGGGACCAAAGCAGCTTCTTATGCAGTGGAGCCTGAATCTTTTTCCTCTGAGGCAAAGCGGCCGGAGCATAAGACTAAACATCGCCACAGTCTAACCACGAAAGTAGAGTTACACCCCCACAAGAAGGCCGGGTCTCAGGGTATGCTTTAGTGCCAACATTTTAATTTTTAACTCCATATGAAAAGCAAAAAAATACGAAGCGCTTCGTCTCTACTTTTTGCCCGTGGCCCTGTTAAGTCATTGCTGGGTTAAATTTCTAGGGGAAGGGACCTTGCATGCATCTAGTTGTAAATGATATTTTATTAAGAGATAAAAATGTAGAGTTATTCCTGTAACAAGCCGTGGAGTCCGGTAGGTTTGTGAAACGTCAAGGATCCCACATTTTCTACACAGTCGACTCACAGATGGTGGTGAGATTGTCAGCCTTACGCGCTGGCCGCCCTTTACCTCCCAGGAAGATTCGTGGTACTCTTTTCAGTTAGAGGCTGAGTCGAACCCAGGGCCATAGTGCGACTGGAAGAATTATGTAAATTTAAAAATCCAGTTACCTCAACGGGAATCGAAATCTCGCCCTTCCGGCTTGTAGCGTAGAGCCTCAACAAACTACGCTAGCACATGTCCCATGAGATTACATTATTAAACTAAGATTTTAGAAAATTTATGTTTTGTATCATAACTTGTACTCTTCTCGAAGTATAATTTGAATCATCAAGTCAAGGAGGTTGAGATGGGCAGATCATGTAGCGCGAATGGGGAGACGAGGAATGCGTATAGGATACTGGTGGGAAAGCCAGAAGGAAAGAGACCACAAGGAAGACCAAGGTGTAGGTGGGTGGACATTATTAGAATATATCTTAGAGAGATAGGATGGTATTAATTGGATTGATCTGGCTCAGGATAGGGACCAGTGGAGGGTTCTTGTGAACACGGCAATGAACCTTCGGGTTCCATAAAATGCTGGGAAATTTTTGAGTAGCTGCAGAATTGGCGGCTCCTCCAGAAGGGCTCAGCTCCATGAGTAAGTAAATAAGACTTCGAGATACATATAAATATATCGAATAAAGCACCGGACCAAGCTGTTGGCATCTCGTCTTATGAATAAATGCATGGAGGTAGAAAGATAATAATTGAGATATTGCAGTATTATTATCCTACCCATGAATTTTCTAAGACCGTAATTGTTGTTTATATAGTCCACGATACAGGACCTGCACGAAAATACCGTGAGAATATTCTTGTACGTAATGTTTATATACAGAATATAAGTCCAGTTTCGTTACCTTGCTTAATATTACCAATATCAGCATGGATAGAGGTCTACAGAGGAGTATTAGAGGCATGCAAGAAACAATGTTGACATGAGCTATTAATTTACTCAGGGAGGGTTTTACACTGAATCAACCATGTGTAACGAGAATTTCGTGTGAAATTCTAAGTCTATAGGGTACACTTCATGCTCCAGGGACAAGCGTTTCTCTTGTAAGCCTCGGAATATCCGGGTTTTGCTAAAGGGATGTCGAATATTATATCTCTGAACTCCGAGAAGTAGCGGACACAGTATAACTGAAAGGGGTGACTACTGTCACAACAGAATCTAAACATGTGTAGCCTAACGGTATAGTTCCTCCCCTGAGCTTACTCTCATCTTACTAATCCCTGTAACAGGGGTGAATAAAGTAAGATTTGACGAAATTTCCATTTTTATACAAGGCTTCCTGCTTGAGTTATTAGGTTCAGTGTATGGATAAGTTGCAATATTAAAATGGATTTTAGAGAAAAAGGATGGGATAAATTGGATTTCTCTGGCTCAGGATAGGGACCAGTGGATTGCTCTTGTGAACACGGTAATGAACCTTCGGGTTCCATAAAATGCAAGGAAATTCTTGAGTAGCTGCAGATTTGGCTGTTCCTCAAGAAGGGCTCAGCTACATGAGTAAGTAAGTGGCAAGTCTCTGAAGTAAACATTTTTAATCTCAGTAAACTATTCTTTACTGGCTATGGGCTGTTCGACCGAGGGCTTGGAGTTCGGGTCCTGGTAGGGTCAAGAATTTTCTCTTCTCCACATCGTCCAGACCGGCTCTGGGGTCCACCCATCCAATGGGTACCGGTGGTAAAGCGGCCGGTGTGTGAAGCTGACCACTCCAGCTAGTGCCAAGGTCAATAAAATGTGGAACTATACATCCCTTCCCCCATACTCCTTCACCTTTTCCTTACCTTTATAAACTACTCTTTATGTTATACGACAAATTATATGTCATCTTTCGGAACGTAGGTCTTATTTGAATTTCTGTTTAAACTTCACGTGAACACAATGATGAACTTTCAATTTCCATGAATGCCTCCTGACCGGTTGTTTACCTAGAACACGCTAGATTTAGACAAATTCTTCTCATACTCTACATATTTGTAACGGAGCTGCCATCACATGTGACGTCACTGTATAGGCAGTTAACTATATCGAAACCTCATTTGTCACGGATAGAACGTAACATATTTTCTTTTACTTGTGTACATTTTAAATTCTAGTAATTCTTTATCCCGATTTTTTTTGACCCTCAACAATAATTCCAGAACGTACAGCGGCCCGACGGTGGGAACTAAGGGGCTTCGCTCCCACGTATGAATTTATAAGTCGCAAAATATGTTCAATTTTAAAGCACGGATGCCTTTTTGAATAATCTACCCATTGATACCTGGATTTATGTTTCTGACATAGTAATTTAATCGGCATGTAATTGTCGGAACTAATTCCGTACCTTGGGGTCCCCTTGACCATGTCTGTTGCACCGGTGCGTGAAGCAATCCACTTGGATATATATGCATTTTACTCGTATCGGGTGCGTTAATTTTGGAGTCGTGCACTATACTTTTCTTTTCTATTTTCATTTGTCGCAGTACGGCGTACATTATAAGGATGCGGTAAGCAACTTCCATAGCACTTCACCGCTTCGCTGCCCTCAGCAACTAATCTCAATTGATTATACTGCAGAAACACATAACGAGTAACAGGAGCAAGTACAAGGTGCAAGATATTCCTTTAAGAATTTATTATCGTGTTCACAAAAGCCTGCTTTTGGAATCTATTCTGAATTAGATGACTTCAACTCATCCTTTTCAGGTTCTTTATCACTAATTCCATGGAGTATATCTATGCTGTAAGAGTGACATACCAAGACACACATCAACTTAAAGCAACAATAGAAATTATATAGGTTTCTTATGTAGTTTCCAATATAGGTTTTGACGTTGGAACTCCTGCCTAAAAATCGAGAAGCTTTCCCCCCAGGATTTTCAAGATTTTTCACATTTTTCCAACTCACACATCTATCAGAACAGAAGGCATAACCTTAAATACAGCAGTTTGTTTTCTGTAACTCTTACTTCACCATTCGTAACGACGTTTTCTGTCCGAGTCTATGTTATTTTTACGTGAATGGAGTTATAGTGGCTTAAGTATACAGATCATGCATATAAATAGTAGGCAAGAGTACATACAGGCAGACCTATATGCATGCAAACATACATTGTACATTCATATATGCGTTCATATTTTAACGGATTTTCTCAATGCATTCCTAGGCAACGTCTCAATAAACACCCCGCGATACGCGCACGCAGCAATAGGACGAATGTTATAGGTCGTTGCTAGGCAGCAGCCAGCGTGCCAATGGACAAGCTGCGTAGTAATCACGTGACTTGTGTTTAATGTGTGGTCCGTGCGGAGCCTATAAAACGAGGATCTATTGTAGTTTATATTAGTGCAGTGCAGTTTAGAGTACAAGGAAGAGAATGGAGCATGTCCATGCGTAGTAATCACGTGACTTGTGTTTAATGTGTGGTCCGTGCGGAGCCTATAAAACGAGGATCTATTGTAGTTTATATTAGTGCAGTGCAGTTTAGAGTACAAGGAAGAGAATGGAGCATGTCCCTAATGAATTTGAGGATTAGTTGAGTACGGATTAGGACAGCGGAGTACAGAGTGATTGAAGACGAAATAACAGGAAGACTTCATAGTGATCTGAAGTGTTAGTTTCTGTGCTGAGATTCGTTACTAGGAGACGATTAATGGAAACTGAGAATCCTAGTGCGTGTACAGCGTTGAACTAGAAACTGTGTAAATCAGCGATAGCGCTGTATTGATTGTAATTAAGAGAGATTGTAACCAAAGTGCCAGTAAATCCAATCAGCCAATCTAGAACCCGTTTTCGTCACGCATACCCCCATACATATGACGGTATATTCATACACACGTAGATATACATCTATGCCTATAAGTAATTTGAGAAAGTCGTGGTTACGGATGTTACCATTCAGCTTTCTGTGTATGATAGCAACCTAAAATAGGCCATAACCACTTCCACATTTTTACGAATCTATCATTACACGTTGTTTTCACATTTGACACTATTCACATATACCAGTGCAGTTGGGTACTGAGGCATACGAAGGACTCTTTAACATACTGCAAGCCAGTCTGCTGGTTGATGGCAGAGAATGTCCTTATTATACTCCAAAGAAATATATTTTTATTTCAATGCCAGGGGACCGGTTACTCTACTTCCATATTTGTAAGTACTCGACTGTGCTGAAAGGGCACGAAGGATTGCTCTTGGGAAATCTGTACTCTCCGGTTGCATTTATTATTCAGGAATAGGATATCTTCGTGCGGAGTGAGAGGGGAAAGAACAATGCAACGTCACATTAAATATTGGCGCCAGTTTCGGCGGTATTCATTGATTGTCGTACACCGACGGCACACAATTTACGATACTTTTCTGAAAACGTAATTTACAAAATTTTAACTTGTAATTGAAGCATCAGATCCAAGTATAATTAGAATGATCAAGTCAAGGAGGATGAGGTGAGCGGGGCATGCAGCACGAATGGAAGAGAAGGGGAATGCATATAGGATATTAGTGGGAAAGCCAGAAGGAAAGAGACCATTGCTACAGGGATAACTTTACATTTTTTTTTATATTTTAGGGAGCCCATTTCATTTAACTGATTTATTATTTTTATTTGTTTTTCGAAAAATTTCAGTTATTATTATTCCCATGTCCTGAATTCAGTACAGCCGACTCATGTATGTAATGATATTGTACGTGTTGGCGAGAATATATTTGCTAGCAATTATCGTGTTTTTATGATAAAACAACATTAGTTTTTTGTTGGTACTCGAGTTTTTACAGCCACACGAAAAAGACGGGATTGAAGTCAAGTAAAAAATAAATCACCCAGTTTCATTACAAAAATCACGCTATATGTTCCGGTCTGTTTTGACCATCGTCAAGAATGTATGATTAAAAACAATAAATATATTACATTTTATGCTGAATTATAAGATCAGTGGTTTTTGTTGGAAATTCTTCCGAAAAGTCTTTTTTTCATAATTTTAATCCATATGGTTGGCATAAATCCGAAGCGGCTCCCCATTTCTTCCACAAAATCACTCGAAATAAGAAACTGTATGAACACCATGAGATATAATCATAATATAAAAACAAATAAATTGTAATTAATAATCTGTCTTCATACAGTTTCTGCCCATGCATGATTATGACAGCTATTTAGTCGATTATAATCATACATTTAAAGTAGCTGTACACATGCATAGAGATATTGATTTCAGAGCAAACTACCTGGTCGTTACAACGTCTTTAAACTCATACTGAGTTGTTCATGTCAGCGCTTGGTTGTTTTCGCCTACTGCTTTATCGATTTACGCTCACGTAATCTGTTAACAGAATTCTCACTTAAGCACACACTATCTTGTGGACGTCATCGTTAATCTGGTGGGGTGTATCTTCTCTAAATATATACTGAGTTATCGATTTAAGCTCCAGTAATAATGTGGCAGTTAAAGCGTGTTTACACACACAAACCCTGTTCCCTATCTTTATAGCAACTTGTAGCTTCGTTGGCTTATTGAACGAAAGGCTACATAGAAATCAAAATCGAATCAGAGAGGTTATAAAGACGTCAGACCTAATGAAGATGCATATTTTTTGCTTCAAGTGCTCATCACGCAATCGGTTAGTTGACTGGCCTAAACAGATAGTCGACGGGTTCTTGTAAAGCATCGCGTTGAACATTCTATTGCGAGAGAATAGTAAAACTTATCTGTAAAATCTCAACAATAGATAGGCTTTGCTTTCTGCGTGGTCCGTGACGAGGGATTATAAAAAAGACAGTCGAGTTTCGAGACGCCAGACTGCCAAGTTATGAGCTTAGGAGGGGAAGAATAGAATTGAATCGAGTTCCGGAGTTGGAAGTTCCAGCAGGGAACAGAGAGAGATGATGGCTACAGTGCTGCAGTGACAGTGAGACTGTTATAAATCCGTTGCCTGGATACGACTAGTGAAAACTGAGAACCATAATGCATGTGTAACGGTGAACTGTATAGCGTTGTACTCGTAATTTCTTGTAGTTACGAGTGGTGTGTGGTATCAATAGAACTAAACATTCATTCAAAACCCCGTCTATAAGTTACGCACACTCCTTACACGTGACAATATATCCGATTAGAACCTCGAGGAGCTCGGCCACTGTTCTTACAAATAATCCGGTTTTCTCTTTATCAGGTCCGGTGAGCACCACGGTGTGTAGAACTTCTAAACAATTTTGAAAATATTCGAGTTTTGACCTACCTTCAGGTTATTTTAATTTTGCAAGCACCATCCATTTTTTTGCAGGGACGGTGACAAATATTAGGCATGCGAATCGCGTTCTACAGATACAGCTGCGCTTACCAATTACTTCAGGAGGAAATATCCCAGACGAGGTCATCAGAAAACAAGAGGCAGTTCAGGGGTGAATGGGACCATAAAGTATTGAAAAACGAGTGAGAGTTTGGGGTTCCATGCCCCACACTCCCAAGAAAACTGCCATGCCTACTTTTTCTTGCCGATTTTAAGGAGAAATAGATTTTTCGACTCTGAAGAACGATTTTGAATTTTATATCAATAAAAAAATGCAGAGTTAGAAGTTAATCTGTAATTTTGTACTCGTGTGAAACTTTCTCACATAAAGGGAAATATAGATTGACGATGAATTAAGGAGCCAAGGAGAATATTTGTACCGAATAGAAAAGAAATAGCAGAACGCAGGTGGAAATTGCATAAAAAGGAGCTTCATAATTTGTTTTCCTCATCAGACACTATCAGGACTACCAACTGAAATGAGGCGATATGAGCTATATCATTTACGAGAGAGATCTAAATGCATACAAAATTTTGATAGGAAAAGATGCAGAGAAGATTGGTCTCGGAATACCTAGGCATAGATAAAATGATAATATAAAATGATCTTAAACATATAGGGTAGTTTGGATGTAGAAAAGATTGATCTGACTCGGTGTAAAAACAAATTATAGTAAGAAACTTTTCTCTAAAAAATCCAACCTCTTCCTGCGACCTTCCTGCCGTGACAGATGCTTAGAGTAATTCGAGACTATTACTGGAAACCTTAAATTGACGGAACTAGTTGATTGCTGAGTTGCTAGCTTCTGGCCAGATTACTTACATAACGGTAAGACTTGGGGGAACACAATCAGAATTCTGCTCCATTCAGTCAAATTGAATCCCTGAAGAAGCTGTAAAAATTAACCCATCTGTTTTTCAAAGAATTTATACACATATATATTTGTAGCACATTTTGCAATTCATATCGAGTAAATTGAAGCTGAGATACTGTTTCTGAAGTGAGTCAGATCCCTTTCAATTGACTGGACTCAGTTCTCTTTAAAGAATGATACGTATGCTCTGTAAATATGTCATAAAGTTGGTATCTTAGCTGGTACAATAGACCAAACAGTGGCCGCAGTACCAACTGGACTCATTAGGAAAGTATAAACATATCGAGGTCTTTTCTTTTATAAAAACGAGTTTTCTGCAGTAGAAGACATTGAGTTGTAAGCAACGGGAAGGAACCTTTGATATAAATGCATTCCAGTTTTTATACCAAGGAGACGGAGTCCTTGAAAACCGGGTGAATACAAATTTTGATTCTATTAAGAAGAATCGTACAACACGTATTTTTACAACTAGTCTCTATTTCTTGGTGTGTCACAACGAAAAAAAAAAATGTGTATGAGGTTCTCCATGTCTGTGTGTCCGTGTGTTCATGAATATCAGGTCGAGAACCGCTGGAATGATTCCACTGAAATTTGATATTTATTGTCAAATTTCAATTTTGGTTATAATCGGATAAAAGTAATGGACATTACGTGAAATTATAAATGAATTATTGCATACATCTCCAGTATAATTCATGCGTAAAGAGTTAAATACAGAGATATTGGGTTTTCGGACTTTATCCATTGTCCTGGTTTTTAAGATAACTAAGAAAAAGACGACGTTTCGGAAACTGGATCTGTTTCCGTCCTCAGTGAGGGAAAACACCTATTCTGTTGGGTCCCTTTGAAAGAGCTAGCCTCAACAGAATAGGTGTTTTCCCTCACCTGAGGACGGAAACTGATCCAGTTTCCGAAACGTCGTGTTTTTCTTAGTTATCTTAAAAGCCATGACGATAGATAAAATCCGAAAACCCAATATCTCTGTGTGTTATACACCATCGTCAGAATCCTATAGTAACTACTAGTTAAATACAGCATAATTATCAGAGCGAGAAACATTTTGGACAATTGATGTAGAGAAAAATGAAAGATGTGCCAGAAGCCTTAACGGGTTTCGAGAATTAAGAGCGAATGAATACCCCCCGAATTGTTACTCTGCACCTATATTTCCGAACTTGTTTTTGAGTTATACAGAATTGAAGGCAAATTTCACAATGGAATTACTATGAAGATGTTGTCCAATGTATTCATTGTACTAAATCCAGTCCCTTATAAAAGATCTATCTTAGTTTATTTAAGCTCCTTTTTCAACTGCAGCGGTTACATAACAAGGAATTAGAAAATGTGTTGCTGTGACCGCCTCTGTGGTCTAGTGGTCAGCATTCCTGGTTGCAGATCCAGAGGTCTGGGTTCAAGGAAACAGCAGCTCAGGTCTAGAAAACCGAAATCAACGGCCGTGGGGATTCGTAGCGCTGACCACGCGACACCCTCTATCCGCAAAAGTTGGCACTAAACTTCGCCGACTAGCGGATGTCGCTCGGTCAGTATAGTTTGCTTGCAGACTAAACTCACGGAGTTCTTTGTTTGTATTGCTGTACATTAGAATGTTGCGCGTAAACTAAAGACACAATTATCATGCGCGTAATTAAATGGAGACGCTCAGTGAAGTACAGCTCCACCAGTCTTAACCACGGTACTAGATGTAGGTGAGTGGTTGGATTCATACCCCGACCGATTTACCCTCGGAGAAGGAACACCCCGATTCTCATTGTGAAGTAGGCTGGGTGAGCCCTAGAGCCAGTCTGGACACTGTGAAGAGAAAAATCTCTTACCCTTGCCGGGCATTGAACCCTGGCCGTCAAGTTGGAAACCCGTCGTTATACCGACTAAGTATAGAACTTGGCCTCGCCAAAGCTCAAGCGGTTAGTCGCTGGCTTCCCATCGCGGCGGCCCGGGTTCGATCCCGGTTCTGGTCAAGTGGGATTTGTGGTGGACAAAATGGCGCTGGGGCTGGTTTTCTCCGAGTACTTCAGTTTTCCGTGCCAATCTTCATTCCACCAAATTCTACATCATCATAATCACCCGGGGCAGGCTACAATAGGCCAATCAGTGGCCGCCGTGCTGAGTGGACCCAGCTGGACTCCCCCCCCCACCACTATTCGAATTAAAAGAAAGTATAGAACTTGATCTAGCGAAGGATGGACGTGAGTGTACCGGCATGAAGGGTATCAAACAGGTGTGGCTTATTTTAATTCATCTCCATTGTTTTCATAAGGCATAAGTCGAACAGAGTAAGAGGTATGGAGTTTCTATCGTTTTGTTACGCGCGTTAACGTCGTTCATAGAACCTACACTAACCGTAGGGAAGGTGTAAACCCTTTCAAGAATTTATTATATATCATATTATATTAAAATACTGCAAGAGCATTGATAGATCAATCTGTATAACACTGGGCTACGGGCTTGACGACCGGGTTTCGATATCCGGCAGGGCAAGAGATTTTTCCTCCTCCACAGCGTCCAGAATGAACCTAGGGCCCACACAGCCCCCTATCAAATGGTCATGGAGCTCTCTTTCCCTGAGGGTAAAGCGGCTGGGGTCTTAAGCTGACTACTACTCTACATTTAATGCCGAGGTCAAGAAGGGTAGAGCTATACTTCCACTCCCCTATACGTTATCATATCATGGTACTTAATTAATTAAGCAAAGGGGCAGCTTTAATTTTGTAATTTCAATTCTACGTTGTGCGACAAAGTCTTGTTCCTAATCAGATCCACACACGTCGTCATCTGTGCAGATAATATTACAAATAAAATTTTTCCACGCCCAGTTGGAACCATTCCGGGTCCTTTGCCCAAGCATCCGAGGTAGAGAAATAAGAATAAGAAAAGAGATGAGGCAAGATAGGATTAATGCGGGTCAATATGCGTGACCTCGGCATCACGATTGACTGGAGCGTGACTTTATTTCAGTCTAGTCACCACCCCAGATCTTCTCTCTTATATAAATATAGCCGTAAGGTTGCCTGCAATGAATCCTGTGGAGCCGTGGCCACTTGGATAAAAGGTAAAGTAAAGGTAAAGTTGTCCCTGTGTTTAACTAATTAAGCACTACGCCTCGAATGCGTATGGGGGAGTGGGTGTATAAATCCATATTTTCTTGACCTCTACACTAGTTGGAGGTGAGTGGTCAGCTTCACGCCCCTGCCGCTTTACCCTCTGGGAAAGAACCTCTGGTAGCCATTGGATAGCAGGATGGGTGGACCCCAGAGTCGGTCTGGACAAAGTGTAGAGGAGAAAATTGATGATACCGTGACTCGAACTCCGACCCCGCAGTTGGCCAGCCCGTAGCCAGTCGCTATACTAACTACGCTACCCTGACGTCTGGCCATTTGGGTACCGGTTGAACTATGACCATTCTTGTTCCTTTGTACCGTTGAAGGAACCATTAGTACTCGTTTTTAATTCCGAGAACTGTGAGACTTGCTGTGATTTTATATTTTCTTGTGTTTTTGTATTTATTTCTTATTGTTAGTGAAATGGTTCCTGCACGACATGTGTGACCTCTTATGTATACATGACCAGTTAATGAATCCACAACATCAGTCACACCTGATCCCTGTGTACTGTTTTATACAACAACACCAAAATTTCATATAGTGGAAATATTATTTATTACCTTTCAGTGAGTTTGATGGTCAACGCTTTAAAATCCTTGTTCCTATTTTGGGTTTAGTCCCTTTGACATTAAGTAGGAGTACCTAAACGTTATGGGGCACGCGATAGCGTATTTGGTTGAGTCCCTATGCTATAAACCGGAAGATCGCGAGTTCGAAACCTGGTGAGGTGGATTTATTCAATTTATATAATCCTTAAAGCCGCACTATCGTCCTGAGTTCAAATTAACCTCTAACAGAAATGAGTACCAGAAATCTTTTGGGAGTAGAGAGCGGCCGGCGCGTAAGGCTGACAAACTTACCGCCATCTGTGAGCCGATATTCTAGAGAAAATGTGGGAGCCTCGACGTCTTACAAACCTATGGGCCTCCACGGTCTGTTACGGGGATAGCTTTATCTTACCTAAACGTATTTTAGAAAACTTTATTCTGACTTGCATTTGGGAGGTGCTCGGTTCTAATCTCGTACATTACAAGAACTATCATTAAGCATAGTATCTCAAACTAGGTCGTGACAACATCTGTCTTGCTGTTCAGAGGGAGAGACACAGGCTCACGCTGGCTATGCGCATCGTCACGGCAGGATACATATCTTCATGTCAGAAACCAGACTGGAAATCTCGACTAATGGGAAATCACTGTCGGTGTGAGAAATTGATTGACCAACGACGTGTCACGTTCCCAGTATTTAGAATGTCATAAGGTGAAAGTAAATTGTAATTGAAATGTAATGTGAAAGCGAAATGCGTTGTGCTCTGACTTCGAATGATTTTATTTATTACGTGAAGGGCAAGTTTGGTCATGATAATTATATCATTTTGAATCCAGTAGCGATGGTTCTTACACAATGTCGATCCGCTTGGGTGGAGTGAAAGTGCGGACAATTGCTGCGGTGCTAACACGGAGATGCTCCACATCTCACTGTGACTGGCAGGGGTGCCCAACACGCCGCTACTTAATTAAGTTAGTGTCCTCTTCCGTTTGTGAAGTTTATGTCACAATTTCTCTCTTATATTTGAGCACAGAATTATAATTCTCGACGCTGGCCGGTCCTGATATATTGCTCAAAGGTCTCTTAAGTCTTAGGTAGGCCGCACATCGGCATGCGTCAAGACGCGATGTCTGCGACATGACTAAAAAATAAAGGCATAGTTGAAACGAATGAGATTATGAAAACCGCCGCATATCGGTCTGAATCATGATGCTGACGTCAGCTTCATGCTGACGAATTACGAAAGAAGCAAGACTGCGTCTTTTGTCTCATGTCTTGATGCTTGTCTTGATGCAGTTGGTGTGCGGCCGCCCTTAATATTATGTAGGATTACATTCTTAATAATATCAATCAATATTTTGCCAGTAGTCTCCAATATTCATAGAAGTATCGCCATTACTGGCAAGGACCTCATCCTAAGCCAGTTGAACCCACTCTGCAGAATGTAATACTATTTATGAAAGTTCTTATTGCCTCATTCAGGTCTCGGTGTCCCGAAATGAGCTCTGGCAGGCTTTGGAATAACCGTACACGTGATTACTATTTCCTCACTCCGGTTCGTCTTCATTCCATTCTGATTTGACCATCAGCGCACCACTCGGTAAACAGAGCAAATACAAAGCTGCTTGTGACTTTTTATTTATTCCTTATAGTTCAAGAATATTTTGTAATCATTCTCTTAAATTCACGATGGGCGTAGGGATAATATCCTACTACTAACTTACTGTTATTTGATCTCTGGTCTTTTATTTGGTCAAGAATTACTACCGCTTGTAAAAACATCGCTGTTTTGTTACATTTTAAGTGACTGTGGTGTTGGTTTCTCATTCTGAACACCGAAAGACCTTTAGATTATCTACCACAATAGTCCCATTGGATCACATTGCCTGAAAATTCTGTGTGTTTCTTTCAGTTCTTCGTGCCTTAAATATTCTCCCGTTGTTACCAAAAATCCATTCTTACTTTGTAATATTGTTATCGGTCCCCTTACTTTACGGTACTTACAATTTTTTTTTTCATATGTTTTACAGACGCTCATCATTTTGTTTCTTTTATATCGGCAATTCTTTCTTTTCCTTCTCTCCTCTTTCCTTTAATTTATATTTTTTAAACAATGTTTTTGTTTTCCCTTTTCTTTATCATCCATTTTATTTTCTGTTCTCATTTTCTGAATGCGAAACATATATCTTCTTCAATGAGATGAGTATTACGTAATTCCTTATTAAAAAAAACGATACCATGGTTTATACAAAACTTCTCTAAATGATATGTAATAGTTGCTTTCTCTTAAGCAGTAATGAATAATTACAGTTGTCACTGGGCTTAATTAATTAATGGAGCACTATGCCGTGGAGAATTGTGGGAGAGTAAGGGCATAGCCCGCCAATCTTGATCTTGGCACTAGATGGAGGTGAGTGATAAGCTTCAAGCACCCGCCACTTTATGCCCGGGGATAGAGCCCCCGGTATCCATTGTATAGAAGGTTTGGTGGGTCCCAGAGCCGGTCTGGACACTGTGGAGCAGAGAAAAATCCCTTGCTCCTGCCTGGTATCGAACCCCGACCGTCCAACCCCTAGCCTGTACCTATACCGACTGAGCCATCGCGACTTTCAATATTGAATAGAGGAGATAAAACCAGTAATAATTTATTTTCTTTCTCTCTCTCGCTCTCTCTCTCTCTTACACACACCCGTGTACTTGTGCTAGTAACTTAGTGGATGTAGGCCCTCAACTTGGCAGGGAAAATGCTGGTGATCTTAACTATGAACTTGGAAACAAAATTTATTCTGTTCTGTATATAAATAATGTAGTCCCTTAGCAAGCTTATGTCGTCGTGGATGATAAATAGAATGCGGAGGAATAAACAGGATGGATGTTCTGCTTTAATATCCCTTTGGGGTCTGGCGCTAAAGCACTTTTAGTGTAAGGTCTTGGCTTCAGTTTGGACGGAGTGTAAGAAGGAAATAAATTTAAACTTACGCGCTTCTCAAGAGTACTTTTATCCAACACTGACACCAAGCAGACGTCTCTTGTTTATAACAGAGACGATATTTCCAAGCCTGTCTAATGATTATTTATCCTTCCCACAAATGTAACGGAAACCGCGTGTAATCGAAGTGGACTTTCCTCCCCCCCCCGGATATGAGTGGGACTAAGTCCCTTGTACTGCGGCCACTTCCAGCCTATTGTACCAGCCCCAGATGATAGGTGAGGGTGATTTTGGAGCAATTGGTGGAATGAAGATTGGCAGGGGAAACCGAAGTACTCGTAGAAAACCTGCCCCAGCGCCACTTTGTTCACCACAAATCCCACTTGACCAGACCCGGGATCGAACCCGGGCCGCCGCGGTGGGAAGCCAAAAACTAACCGCTTGTGCTGTGCCGCGGCCCTTTCAAACCTAACTTTTACGTCTTTAAGCTTCTGCATCTGTAACCTGAGGACGCACAGGTGATCCTTTAATCCCCTAATTATTTTTAAAATATGAAAATAATGTGACGTATTTGCGCTATGCAAGACACCCCCCTTCCAGCGGTGACGTAACAGCATCGGAGCAACTGCCGTTGCTACGGTAACAAGTCAGTAAACACTCCGTCGCCTCCCGCGGTGACGTAACAGCACTTCCCATTGTGACGTAACAGGGGACACCGCGGTTACTACACAACAATAAACAACTCTCGGCAGCGTTCCCCAGCAACGCCTGTAAACACGACGTTACGCAACAGTGGTAACTATCATGTAACTGTTTTCTGTGTTGTCAGTGCGGAAGCTACATAGAGGGAGTAACCAGTCAGTTGCAGTCTAGCATTCGCCGGAGTAAATGGAAGCAGGAGAAGTAACTGTGAAACTGTGAATTGTGTAAATGTATGAGCGAGTGGAATAAATTCGCTAGATTCAGGACGGCGTGAAGTTATTTGTCGCGTGACCTACCCAACACGCGGCTTCTGCATCTGTAACATGAGGACCCACATGTGATCATTTAATCCCCAAATTATTTTTAAAATGTGAAAATACTAATTGTAAATGCACATAAGCATCGGATAGTATGCACATATGAAATATTTCTTCAATTATAAATAAGTTTAAACTATCTTACAACGGAAGTACAACGTCATATTTGTCTAATTGGTCCCAGAATAGCTCAGTCTGTATAGCAACGGGCTACGGGTTGGGCGGCCTAGAAATTAAGGTTCAATTGCCAGCAGAAATTTTTCTCTTCTCCACAGCGCCCAGATCGACTCTGGGGTCCTGCCCAATTAGTACAGGGGGGAGGGGGGTTCCTGTGTTTAAATCGGCGGGAGTGTGAACTTTGGCACTCATATCCACCTAGTGCTTATATCAAGAATGATGGAGCTACATTTCCATTCCCCCATATGTCTTCATGCCATGATGATTAATTAATTAAACACAAGGATCATTTGCCTCTATTCTCATTATTCGAAAAAAAATTGATCAAGTACCGAAATTAATTACTCGATTGGCATACTTTGAGTTTAAAGGAATTCAGATAGAATTCAAGGAAGAGCGTTCGGATGAATGCGTTTGGATAAAGTTGGTACTGATACAATCTATACTTTTGAGACCCCTTAACATGACGAAGGAGCATGAGCGATTTATCCAACGGTAGGTTATATAAGTGAATTTGTAACTACAATTTTATAACAGTGATCTGATTGATGACAGGGGCACACTGCTACTGAACTATCTCTGTTCAATTAATTTCTTTCATTACGAAACAATAAATGTTTCAAAGCTATTTCTAAGTGAACTGAAAAAAAAAGTCTACTTCAGTACAATAAATAATTGGATTAGTTTTCCCTAGTAGCTGCAAGTGCACTTTCGAAAGGACTCCAATTAGCGGAACCCTAAAAGGAGCAACATTGAAAAAATGAGTGGTGGTTCTGATTAGATACGTTTATTTAACGGCGCTTTGTCAGTTACATCGGTCTAGAAAACCGAGATTAATGGCCGTGGGGATCTGTTTGCGCTGACCACGTGACACCATCTATCCGCAAAAGTTGCAACTAATTTCGCCCACAAGCGGCGGTCTCTCCGTTGGTATAGTTGCGGACTACAGGCCACGGAGTTTGTTTTGTTTATTTGTTTGTTTTTTGTCAGTTACATAGGTTATGGAATATTGAAAGAAAAATATCAAAAAGATTTTGAATTTTGGGTTTAGAAGTAAACCATTGTGATCTGTTTATATTTTCTTTGCTATAATGGAAAATAGCTAAAGAAATCTTAAACTAGATTCGAACCGGCGACCTCCAGTATATGAGGCACGAATTTTTACCATCATATTCCTTCCGGGTCTCTCCTGATACTAGTTGTTATTGTGTATAAAACGTAAAATGCTGTTCGTGACAATATTAAAGTAAACTTATAGAAAACATGTGTTTACGCGATCTTATTCCGTTTCCTCTTCCATTCTTCCTTACTTCATCGTTTGCTTTAAAATGCTTTATTACCCTTATACGTTTTACGGCGTCTGCTGAGAGCATGACGGTGAATAATAAATAAGGTCCAGTGACGGACTGTTGTGAACACGATATTGAATTTTCAGTTACATAAAATGATAGGAATTCTCTGGCTAAGCAGCCACTAACATCTCAAGAAAGACCACATTCTATGGAGTTAATTCCTCCGTGGCCTGTAGTCCGCAATCAAACTATACCGACCGAGCGACCGGCGCTTGTCGACGAAGTTAGTGCCGACTTTAGCGGATAGAGGGTGTCGCGTGGTCAGCGCAACGGATTTCCAAGGTCGTTAATTTCGGTTTTCTAGACCTGATGGAGTTAGTTAGTTGATATAATGTAGCTGTCATGGACTATTAGAACCTTCGTGTTACCTTGAAGACGTATGTAGCACGTCGGTTCGAAACTGCAGTAACCATCTACCAAAATATACGGCACTACATTCCAGAAAACGGAAGTCATCAACAGTCTCAACGCGTTGAGAGCCTCGGATCTCGCATATTTAGGGTTGGCTCTGGTCACACGGTAACTGTACCTGGTCTTGTGACAGCTTGGCTTTGTAAATAAATATTCAGTTGAAAGCCCTGATGTGTTTGATGGGAAGAGAACTCTTCACGTAAAATATTATAGCATTTTTATTCCGTGGCTTTTCGAGTTAGGTCCTATTGATGTGCAACATGTGAATTCTGAAAGGAATGTAATATTTTTATTTTTACACTTTCATGTTGTTTATTAAAAAAAAACTTTGATTTTCGAACCGTGAATAGTATTGCATCAATGCACTGCTTCTGTAACCTCAAGTTCCTTCTCATAAATTAATGGGAATATCACAAGATGAAAGAATATGCTGATGACTAGAATATTAGGTACATTAACAGATTCATAAAATCAAAAAGAATTTATTATAAAATATTTGTTTTGTGGTATTCGTATAAATAATATCTACTCCCTTTACTTTGATCAGGCAACACAAATTTTCGGATAAATTAATGGCGTCTGTTTTTCTCTAAATCTGTGTTACTTTCTACCCTTATGATGTAGGAGAGTGGGGAGAGGGGGAATATATGAGAAAGTCTTGCTGTCGCTCTTCTGATTGGTGTTTGTTTTGTGGCTTTTCTGTCTTTCCAGATAAATGTAGGGATATTAACTCAAAACAGGCCACAACAAATTCCTTTGATATTTTCACTCACTTATTCATTCCATGGTACAAAGCCTCTATTTAAAAAATAATTCAGCTGGGCAAGAAATTTCACGGTCTTACGAAAGCTGAATATTCAGTCATATTTACCATCTCAGTCCAGTGGTTAATTTTATGCACCACCTGCGTTAATATTAAGGATATTTTAATTTACCTAGAGAGTGTAATTTTGTGTTTCATATGATCCTCAAAATAAAAAGACTTTTCCCCTTCCTTGGGGTACGCGGTAGCATAGTTGGTTGAGCCAATATGCTACAAGCCGAAAGGTCTCGGTTTCGATTTCTGATGAGGTCACTGGATTTTTCAATTCCTTCCAGCCGCACTATGGCCCTGGGGTCAATTCAGCCTCTAACAGAAATGAATACCAGGAATCTTCTTGGAGAGTAAAGGGCCACCGACGCGTAAGGCTGACAACCTCACCGCCATCTGTGTATCGATGATCTAGAAAATGTAGGATCCTCGACGTCTCACAAACCTATGGGCCTCCACGGCCCATTACAGGGATAGCTTTACCTTTTCTATTTCCCCACCTGAACAGCAATAACGGACTGCTTTTCAAGACGCGGCGTTTCTCTGGTGGCTTGTGGACTGAACTTAAATATTAACTCAATGAACTGAAGACTTGTAAGAATTAGAATAACATCCTTGATATGCAAGTCGATGATTTTATATAAAAAAATAGTGTATGATGTTACTTTTAAGGCTGTGTTACAAGCCTGTTTTGTGGAGAATTGAAGTACTCTTAGCTATGCATGAAGAGGTCGAAAGCGTGACTTGTCAACATTTTTCGTGCCCTCGCAAAATGACATTTGAAGCGCCTTGCGACAATATAATTTCCATGTACAGACATCTCTGCGTGTGTGCAGTTTGTTGGTTTGCCATGTTCTTCAAGGTGACATGTTTTAAATACAAAATTAGCTACAAGTGCCTCCATCTTAACAGTTCAGAACCATTGTTTTTATAACCGAATGAATGCCCCCCCCCACACACATTCTTTCAGAGTTTCGACATTGAAAGAGTTTTAATTTAATTGCCTTAAAGAATGTAACCCCGTGAAGAACTCGAGTATTTTTGTAGGGTTATCCATATTGTAACGTGTTTGGAATCCTTGTATTCTGCGTCCCTGAATATTCAACAGCCTTCCACAGTAGTGTGTGTTTGAATATTATCGTAACAATTTCTTAATATACATAGCGACAGGGTATCAGGAGTTAGTCTCTTATGCTGTTGAAAGATGTTGTATTCTATATTTTCATCGCTCGATTTGTTTCTCAGCGTGTAATACATATACACAATTTATAATAGGCTTCCGTTAAAAGTCTGCCTTCTTCACATCCAGGCGCTGGCGTCAAAATTGCATTAATTTACTTGACATGGAAATATGCCCATATTGATTTCCTTCACTCATCATCAGAATTCTCCTCACAGCACCATTCACTGCAAGGTACTGAAATTTTTTGAAGTAATTATTTTTCAAATTTAGGCTGGTGGGAGTTTCATATGCAGAATATTTATGGGAAATCATCTTAGGAAACGCCGACCACAGTAGCCGAGCAGTCTAAGGCTTGTACTCTCTTCTTTCGTTCGGAAGCAGGGATCATGGGTTCGAATCCCACACAGTTCATGTATGTTTGGTATGTGTGTTTATTCTGTGTTTAGGTAGAGGCCTTGCAACGAGCTGATCCCTCGTCAAAGGAGTCCTACCGTCTGTGAAATGATCAAAATGAATACACAACCTCGACACCGTAAAGGCATAAGAAGAATTTTAAATTCGCTTAGTGGGGGGTGGAGTCCACTCGGCACGGCGGCCACTGATTGATCTATTGTTGCCTGCCCCGGGTGATAATGATGATGGAGCATTTGGTGGAATGAAGATTGATAGGGGAAACAGAAGTACTCAGAGAAAACCTGCCCTAGCGCCACTTTGTCCACCACAAATCCCACTTGACCAGACCCGGGATCGAACCCGGGCCGCCGCGGTGGGAAGCCAGCGACTAACCACTTGAGCTATGGCGCGGCCCATTGGTGTTAGGTAAATTAGTTGCGAGAGTGGTAGAGGCACAGAATCGTGCCAGTGGGGCATTTTGTTATTGGCGTTGTTACGTCGGTGAGTGGCGTGCACTCTCAAGCAAATGTATTTTAATGAGCGAACGACGAAAATTAAATAACATTGGAATATTTTAATTTAAGAATTAATTTTAACAAGTGAACCTTTAACTGAGAATGGCCGCGTATTGCCGAAACATGTAGCAGTTTAATTTTAATTATAATATTAAAGGAGAATGAGGTGGGCAGGGCATGCAGCACGAATGGGAGAGACGAGAAATGCGTATAGGATATTGGTAGGAAAGCCAGACGGTAGGAGACCACTGGGAAGACCAAGGCGTAAGTGGGTGGACAATATTAAAATGAATCTTAGAGAGATAGGATGGGATGGTATGGATTGAATTGAACTGGCGCAGGATAGGGACCATTGGAGGGCTCTTGTGAACACGGTAATGAACTTTCGGGTTCCATAAAGTGCTGGGAAATTCTTGAGTAGCTGCAGAATTGGCTGCTGCTCCTCCAGAATGTCTCGGCTCTTTGAGTAAGAATTATTTTAAGTTAAGGAGTAATTATAAACAAATTTACATTAAAGACGGAGGTAAATATGTAAAGTGATTCATGAGTGAAAGTTACGTTGATTGACTTTTAATACTATTCTTATATTTGGATAACTGAAGAAGTCTACATACGAATAGTGACGGAGCGAAATATTTTTAGGTATTAATCTTTGTTACTTGAAATATGAATTTAGTAAGATGATTTGTAAACTCATTTGTGTGTTTGATCGGCCGAGGCGTGAAGCTGACACCTCACGTCCATCCAGTGTCGAGGTGTAGTTTAATGTAGCTATACCTCAACTTCCCCATATGTCTTCATGTTATGGTGCTTAATTAATTAAGAATGGGAACAATATTTTTTTAATCTGTACGGTTTCTTTGATGGGAGCCGGGATAGCGACTGGCTACTGGCTGGAAGACCGAGGGATCGAAGTTCGAGTACCGGTAAGGTCAGGAATTTTTTCCACGTCTTCTAGACAGGCTCTGGGGCCCACTCAGCCTCCTATCCAATGGGCATCGGGAGATTTTCCCCGGGGGCAAAGCGGCCGGAGCGTGACACTGACAACTCACTTCCAACTAATACAGAGATCAAGAAAACATGGATGTATATATCCACTCCCCCATACGCTTCCATTATATAGTGTTTAATTATTTAAGCACAGGAACAATTTACTTTTCCTTTAAGTTTTTGTGACATACTTGAGTGTATATTGATTTCAAACTACAAACTGTAATTTAGTTGTAAAGGTTTCTGTCGATGTTATATTATTTTTTGAATTTCAGTTTTTTACTTTGTCCGTCGTGTAGAATATTCTGTAGAATATTAAAGGATGTACAAAGTCCAGAAACTCAGTAATTCCAGGCACAATCTGTAATCTTTATGAATCTTAAAAGTCTCTAATAGCGAGTCCTTATTACTGTCATATAAAGTTATTCCCTGTGCAGACAGACTGAGGTAATAAAGAACATTCTTCTGTCAAGCGAGCAGGGCCGATCACAAGGCCGTGTGACAACGCTTCTGTCTGAATTTATTATTCTTTTATTGAACATATCTCGACACTTAATTCTGTGTCTTCCATCTTCCATTGTGCGACCATAGAAATGTTTTATAACAAATAAAGTTGTTTTATTTATGCCCTAAACCACATTTCTCGTAGTTCAGAAATATTGTGTCATATAAGAGTGAAGGGTCGATTCATAAGGCTTTTCCTGTGCTTTCGCTATTTAGAATATAAAGTAGGCCTTTGCTTGCCATTGCTGTTGTTTGGTCTACGGACAGAGGAGGGTAGTATAACTTTTCTGGTCATAATTTCAGTAGATAATTTCCCCTGAGATATCTGAAATAATTCTGCCGGCTTCTGGGTTTATCATAATATAAAATCAGATTGTGATTTCATGAGGGAAATTTGGTTCCATTTTGGTAAATATTGTGAATACATTGTAGATGAAAATAAAACTTGTATTCTTCACAGTGGAAATAAATGTCAGATCGAAACCGCTGTCACATCTGTGATGGACTTTATATTTCATGTTCAGACTTTCATATTCTTGTGTTGTTCGTAAATAAAAATAGAGACGTATCTGTAATTTCCTCTTTTATGGAAAGTATTTCTTTCTATTCCCTCATATCTTTTCCACATTCGTGAGGTCACAAAAGTACATAGTTAAGTGGGGCAGATGAATTACTTGGAAGGATAACACAAGTGATATCGACTAATGTAACTTTGGTTAGGGAAGCACAGACCTATCTTTTTTCAAAAACAGTTCAAGCACCCGAATTTGTTTAATGATGCCTGATGATGATGATGATGATGATGATGATGATGATGGCCATCATCATACACGTCATATAGCGTAAGAGAAAATCAATTAGTTTAAAACGATAAGTGTAAGATTTAGAATATTTGATGTTAGAGGAAATTGGACAATGTAATATTATATTTAAGCATCCTGTTACACTCACACAATATATCTGAGACAAACTCCGTCTTAAGTGCTACAATTTTATTGTAGGTCTTTCTTCTTCCCTTCCTCCACACTACATCTTTCGGCCCTAAATGGCCATCATCAGGTGTGTATTCTTACGTAGCTGCTACACTGCCCGTAGTTTAAAATTTAAAATCACCAGTCTTTCCAATTGTATGTATGTATAAAATCTTTGTTAACCTACAGGCGTCAATTTGATTTCTAAAATTGGCACCTTTTTAAAACTTCAATTCAAATTAAAATGTCTATAAATCTTTTCTTTTTCAAAATGTTTAAAACATATTAAAGATAAGCAGCGACACGCACAGAGAGAGCCTACACAGAACAATACCTGAACAGCGATAAAACAAGAAGTGGCCGCTGCAGCACTATAGACATAGGGCGTGTACCCNTGTAGTGTGGAGGAAGGGAAGAAGAAAGAACTACAATAAAATTGTTGCACTTAAGACGGAGTTTGTCTCATATATATGGACAATGTAATATTTAATTTAGACCTTCCAGAATCTGACAACCGTGAATGGAGAAGTTGACAGCATCATTTTCAGCGTCATCCTGCGGTACTTGCATCGAGTATATTTATACTATTTAATGGAGCACTTTAACATTTTAATAACCATCTCATTTTGACATAACCCTCGTTAATTTAAATATTATTTTCAATTTTATAATGATGTTCATATTGAACACTGGTGGAATAATTTGGCTGAAGTCTGCAATTCAAAGCTTACATGCATTTGAAACGAATTCGTTTTTTGGGGGTCGGTCCCCGGACTCTAAAGTGATTAAACTTTTGTCCGTTATTTTTAAGCCACGAATATCAATTAGATCGTTCAGAACAAAAAATGTGTGGTCACTGGAAAGAATTTCACAAGTAGATAGAACTATAATATACGATAACATTAGGAAGTGACTCCGTTGCAAGAGAGAATGCAGAACTTTTATAGCAGGTCAGAGGTCAAGGCTTGGTGGGCCCTGGTATCACCACAAGGCTCCATAAAACAGTTTATGTTGTGCCTCACAATGACAAGTTTTTACTGTAGTGCTGTTTCTTGATGACCAATTGCTTTATTCTCACCACTTAAATGGAATGCTCCTATTGGTTAAGCGTATAAAAGCAATGACCTTTGTGTGCACGTAAATGTCTAAGAAGAGTTTATATATCATTTTAAAATAGTTACGTGAATTCGTGAAATCCACAAAACCAATACCGTTTTTCATCATAAGCGAAGCGGTATTTGTCAGTACCCCTGATATTACTTCAAATCTATGAGTTCGTTGTCCAGACTTTACGGATCCTCGCCCGACAGCAAACTCGAAGACCACGTCTTGTCGACTCTACGCATCAGATTCAATACACTTACTCGTACAGCTACCATCCGTGTCTGGAGTCCATCCACTCCAACCGCATCCTCAGGGGTCGCCGTGTCGTGGTGACAGCGGACTTATTCGTTAAATGGAATTTAGAGTAGAGAGTGAAAGGAACTGACTCATTATCGTAACCAATTGCGAAATATCGTATTTGTGGTGTTAAGCTTTCTGACTCTATTACTCGCTGAATCAAAAACGCACGAAACGTTGTGAAAGAACAAAAAGGCAAAGTAGTAAAAATGGTTTAGAAAGTCAGACTTTCAAAACATTGTAAGTTCCAGGTCAAAGAAATGGAAAAATAATACAATAGAACAAACAAAAAATAGGAAACCAAAAACGAAAGCCAACATCTAAAGAACAAATTGTGTTACAGTTGATGATAACAATGAGCCGTTTTGTGTCGTTTGTTTAGAACTCATTTCGAAGCACCAAAGATACCTCAGTCCTGAAACTGCAGATCAGTACCTACTCGAGGAATGGAAAATGAACAGTGTTTACCGTCTAATGCGCGCAAAACGTACAGATGACTAAGTGCTGTAAGCTAAAGGTAAAGTTGTCCCTGTACTTAACTAAGCACTATGCAATGAAGGCGTATGTGATCCTGGATGTACAGATCCCCGCTTTCTTGACCTCGGCGCTAGTTGGAGGTAAGTGGTCAACTCCACGCCCCAGGGGAAAGAGCTCCCGGTACCCATTGGATAAGAGGCTATGTACGCCCCAGAGCCGGTCTGGATGACGTGGAGAACAGAACATCCTTGACCCTACCGGGACCGAACTCCGACCCCTCGGTCGTCCAGCCCCTAGCCAGTCGCTATACCGACTGCGCTCTGCCGGCTCCTGAATAAGTGCTCTAACGGTGAAATAATTGATCCCTAGATTCTGACATATTTGCACGTCTTAAATCCCCATGAACAGGAAAACGTGTTCTTTGGTATACCATTTGTTTACTTACGTATGTTTATGTATGCGTATATGGATTTGCACATCGGTAGCGCTTGAACGGTTGAACGGATTTGGTTCATATTTGAAACAAAAGTAAAAAAAAAAAAAAGTCAAGCTATCCCTGTAACAGGCTGTGGACGCCCATTGGGTTGTGAGGCG
>NW_019727097.1:184870-187316 GCF_002891405.2 Cryptotermes secundus
TTACGCGCCGGCCGCGCTTTACTCCCCAGGAAAATTATTTAATTAATTCCTGGTACTCATTTCTGTTAGAGGCTGAGTGAACCCCAGGGCCTAGTGCGGCTGGAAGGATTAGGTCAACTGAAAAAATCCAGTGACCTCATCGAGACTTGAACCTCAAGAGTTTATTCATCATAGGTAAGTGCCCGGTGAATATTAAAATTTCAGCACCAAAAATAGGGTTCCATCAGGCCCCAGAATACAAAATGGCGACTATCTCAAACTCGGCTCTAAAGATTTTTATTACATTTCAGTGTATTACTATTTATGGAGACCATCTGCTCAAATAACCGCCTCTGTGGTCTAGTGGTCAGAGCTCCTGGCTACAGACCCATAAGTCCGAGTTCGATTCTTGACTCTACCAGATTTTCTGAGAAGTAGTCGGTCTGGAGCGGGGTCCACTCAGCCTCTTGAGGATAACTGAGGAACAATTTCAAGGAAATAGCGGCTCCGGTCTAGAAAACCGAGATTAACCGCCGTGGGGAAGCGTTGCGCTGACTACGCGATACCCTCTATCAGCTAAATTTGGGACTAACTTCGCCGAGAAGCGGCGGTCGCTCAGACGGTATAGTTCGCTTGTGGGCTAAAGGCCACAGAGTTTTTCCTTGTCTTTTTTCTGTTCGACTATAACTGCACAGATAGTAATTTCAAGAAAATTGCGGTACGAGCCCTAGGGGCTCAAAGGGGAAATGTCGATATTGTTAAATCCGACATTACCGACCAGATAGATGTAATACATTTTTGGTATTCAGATGTCAAAAATTGTGTACAAAGCAACAACCGATTTCGTATCGAAGGCAGGGTAATCAGGGGTCAGTCGAATGTAAGAAAGAGTTTGCAACATCTTTGCACCGAGAGAGTTGTATAAAGGTGCCATGGGGGCTCGGAAGCAATTATCAGTGTGCTGGCGAGGGCCAGTAACAATTTAGCAGCGAGTCATTCAGTCGTGGCACCTATATTTCTCTTGAGCAAACATTCCATCACTTTTCAAACTTGCAATTACTTAATTAAAGTTTCTTCTTCCGAGACAAGTATTCTTTTCCTATATACGCAGGACAATACTGAGCATGTCACTACTTTATTCCACGATTCATAGCCCCGATAGCCTAGTAGGTCTAACGACTGGTTGCAGAATGAAAGACCGAGTGTTTGGAGTTCGAGTCCCTGTAGGGTTAAGAATTTCTGTTCTCCACGTCGCCCAGACCGACTCTGGTGTCCACCCAACCTTCTATGCAATGGGTACCGGGGGCTCATTCCCCGGGGATAAAGCTGCCGGAGCGTGAAGTTGACCACTCACCTCCAACTAGTGCGAGGTCAAGAGAATGTTGATCTATACATCCACTCCCCCATACACCTTCATGGCGTAGTGTTTAATTAGTTAAGCACAGGGACAAATTTACCTTTTTTTCTGAACTATATTCCACAATTTTGTTCTCCAGATGCAAATTGCAGGAAATCGTTTTTAGCTTAACATTGTAATCGTCTTCCTTTGTGCTTGCTTCCACTGTTCCCACGTTGCTGTAATTCCCTGACTGAATGGGTAGGAGTCTATGAGACATTTGTAGAGTATCTACTTCACTTTGTGTGTAATTTGAGAATAGGATAATTCTCGTAGACAGTTGTTAGCCATTAGAGTTGCACCGACGTTGTTGATTGAGCAGAACACAGCGAAGCTGAAAAATTCGTACAGAGTTGCAGATTTTTGCCCGCTGATAAACCACGGCTAATGGTGGAATCTGAACTACAGGGCGCTTATAAATACTATATTCCAGTACTAGTCCGAAGACTTGACTCAATTGAATTCCTCTGCTCCCAAGCTCATGTCCCGGCCGGCTGGCGTCTCGAAACTCGACTCTTCACTCGACTACTTAGTCTGAGTCTCATTTTACGACCGACGGTCAGTCGGCCAGTCTGTCTTGGCATAAAGCACCCATCTGGGGCTTGTGACTAGATCTTTAATACTGTTTGACAGTTACAGTCATGTTTTTTTGTGGGCGTCCTCTCTAACGAGAGGACGGGTCTGTCTCTTGTATATGTTGCTGGTTCTTGCCAGCGCAGTCTTTCTGGAGTCCGCGTCCCTTAGTACTCGAGACCATATATTACTGTCTCAAATTTGACTCTCGGCTACTGTCTGAGTCCAAGTTATATTGCGACTGACAGTCAGTCAGTCTGTCTGTCTTGGTGTCGAGCCCNGGTCTTGTTTTTTTGTGGGCGTCCTCTCTGACGAGAGGACGGGTCTGTCTTTTGTATATGTTGCTGGTCCTTGCCAGCGCAGTCTTTCTCGAGTCCGCGTCCCTTGGTACTCGAGACCATATATTACTCTCTCAAATTTGACTCTCGGCTACTGTCTAAGTCCTAGTCATATTGCGACTAACGGTCAGTCAGTCTGTCTATCTTGGTGTCGAGCCCC
>NW_019727097.1:187346-255213 GCF_002891405.2 Cryptotermes secundus
TTTTTGCTAACGTTGGGAGGGCTATATTAAGGCGAAATTTTGATGTTAACAATGGGAGGGCTGCATGTGAGGCATGCAGTGCAACTTTCTCTACCAGGTTCTTTTATAACCCCTTGGACGGACCACACAGAAAATACAGCCTCAATTGTTGAGGCTTGTTCTGTTGCACGCGTACACTTCGAGGGAATGCGTTTACGTAGTCATTGCCTAGCAATGGGTATACATATAACAATATTTTGAATTTTACTAAGTATATTTTTTCTGTGAAAAAACATTATTAAAATTATTTTACTTCATGTTGTAATATACTGACGACATCATTCATTTTTAATAAATTGTGTAACGTTTAGGAAAAACACTTGGGTTTTGAAGCAAATATGTCCACCTACTAAAATGACATAGGGAGCAGGCGGTAGCATAGTTGGTTGAGACACTATGCTACAAGACGGAAGGTCGCGGATTCAAGTCCCAATGATTGTCATTGGATTTTTACAATTGATTAATCCTTCCGGCCGCACTATGGCCCTGGGGTCGGCTCAGCCTCTAACAGAAATTAGTACCAGGAATTAATTAAATAATTTTCCTGGGGAGTAAAGCGCGGCCGGCGCGTAAGGCTGACAACCTTACCGCCATCTATGAGCCGATTGTCTAGAAAATATAGGACCTTCGACGTCTCACAATCCTATGGGTCTTCACGACCGGTTACAGGGATAGCTTTACTTTTACTTAGTTACTTACTAAAATGACATGGCTGGATTTATATTCCATCCTTTCCAGCAAGTAGTTGTAGTTGAAGTTTAAATTCATATTTTTTAATTTATTCAATAATATTTAACATGCTCCAGAAATATCTAAGTGAATTAATATCTGACAAAATTTTTATACATAGAGTTGAGCCCCTGATGAGTCTCTGGTTAGCGCAAGAGCTGGCAGGAGAGGGAGTGGCAATATGGCCCTCTGTTCAATGTGGCTTTCCGCTAATTGAATTTACGATGACATTTTCGTTGTGTGCCAGCAAGCGACCGTTTAAACTGGCAGGGTTCGTTTTTACAACCCTCTATTTCTCCTCCAACCCCTCCCTAACTATAGGTCTACTTGTTTAGTTGCTTTCGAAACCCCTAGAATTAGATTGCTCTCTAGGGGAGCCGTACATCGTAGCAAAACGACACCCAAGTTACAGGTTTCAGTAGAACAGAGCTGGCAATTTTGACGTCCTTCGGGGAGTTCGTGCTACTGTGTTAGGAGCCAAGCTAACATTTGCACGTGACAGGGGGAATCTGGCTGGATGGGGTCACATTTTACAAAGCTACGGATTATAATATAATTTAGGAACTTTTCCTCTTTATCCAGTAAATTTTTAGTCTAGTATTTCAGTGGTAAGTTATATTTCGAGGACGTATATTAATTTCCGTACAAGTAATTTTTAAAATATTTAGGTGTGAGTGGTCGTTTCCTAGCAATGAACATATACCCTGGCTCCGCTCTTGCGGCTTTCAGGCGTCATGTCACAGTATTGTTTTAGCTGGTATACCGGATTAAAGACAGTCGATGAGTTGGTTAATATTATTTTTGGGAGAAGGAAATAACCATCTTTAATGGTAGTTGGAGAACTGGTTCACAATTATTGCCGAGGAAACATACCGCATTTACTGAAAATACTGTGAATTAATTACTTGACTGAAATTATTATTTGCATTTAAGAGAGGAAACACAAGTTTTTGTTTTGACGTTAAGGTACTGTGCCATGACGGTCGAAAGCCGGAATAATGAAGCAAGATTTGACGTTCATTGCTAGGCAATGACGCGGTAACGAATACGCAAGCAACAATCGAGTAACTTCCGTTGCTATACAACGGCGCTATAAACGCGCCTTCCCAACCATAAAGAGGCTGTGTTTTCTGCGCGGTCCCTGAAAATTTATTATAAAGAAGAATCCGTTTGAGAAGAGTTAGTCGAGTTTCGAGACGCCAGTCTGCCTGGATATGAGCTTGGGAGCAGAGGAATTGAACTGAGTCGAGTCTACGCAATCGGCAGTTGCAGAATAACGGCAAGAAAAGAATTAGGAGGTGCAAAGATGACTTCATGTGTGATTTGAAGTGACAGTGAGATTGTTAGAAATCCGTTGCCAGGATACTACTAGTGAAGGCTGAGGACACTAGTGTGTATATCAGCGATAGCGCTATATTTGCCTGTAGTTACGAGTTGAATGTATAAGATGTCAATAAATCGGGTCATCCTGTCCGAAATCCGTCTACAAGTCACGCACACCCTACACATGACAGTATAAACAGGCATAAGCTGGATGACGACATGTGTTTTTTTAAATACACGAGCCCCTAATTCTTCTCACATTGTAGACTATGCAATAATCATCATAATAACATTAGGCGAATAGTGCGAACTATGAACATAAATGTATTAAGTTAAGATAAAACAGGTAAAGTTACTCCTGTGCTTATTTTATTAAGCACCGTTCTTGACCTCGGCATTAGATGAAGGTAACTGGTTGGCGTCAAGCTGCGGCCGCTTTACCTCCGACGCAAGAGTCCACAGCACTCATTGGATAGGAGACTGGGTGGGTCCCAGAGCCACCTGAACGCTGTACAGTCGAGAAAAGTATGTTGATTCTGTCGGGAATCAAACCCCGGCCATTTTGCGCTTATTCTGTCGATATACCGGCTGATCTGTCTACGCTCTGACAAAACATGATGGTATATTTAATAATTGTGATATAGAATTGTTGTCAATCTCACGTGAAGCGAAAAAATATGCACTCCTTATTTTGTTCCAGAAGAAATGCAAGATAAACTGTAAAATGTTCTCCAATTATGAAATTTTTGTGACATTTTCGTTGTAACTGCTAGGTACTGCATGGAATATGGTTACTATGCTTGGATTTTAAGTTTTATACTATACGGAAATAAATTTTAATTCTTAATTAAGTAAGTTAATAGCCTCACTTTTAGAAGTTAAGTGGATTTTTAATGGCAGGGTTTTATTACTGCTACTTGGCAGAGTAGAATACATTTAAGTTCCACGAGACTTATACAGTAATTCGGGATCCAAAATGTGTCCTGTTATTGAAGTAGGAAAGACAGAAATATTTTAATGTAGGCTTATGCTTAATGTAGGAGGGTCCATATCCGAACACAGGCTTGTGCTAATGGCCCGCCACGGTTTGTACGGTCCGTATTGATTCGAACCTAATGTCTCTCTTTTATGTTGCGCATAAAATTTTGTTCCTGAATGTGGATAGGTTCGTAGAGAAATCCTTTTGGGGCATTTCTATGGTGCACGTGTGTCCAACATAAAACTGCATTTCAGTAAAACGAGATGGTCATAAACTTATATGTCGTTTAGCCCAGCTGAGAACACAGAATGATGTACTAAAATTAAGAGAAAAATTCCTTGTCGCTCTGTGGCTACAATACGAGATCTTTCACATGAAGCATCCGGGTTCAGTTCCAGTAAAATATATACGGATTTTGTTGGCCAGGAACTTTTCTTTCTGGGTTCCTTCCTTATACACGTAACTTACATTTAATTTAATCTCTGCCACAATATGCGAGCTATATTGTCACTTTTATTTACTTAAATGAAGAGATATATTTTGTACAGTAGAATGTGAGAACTTTGGAAGGCATGTTCTAACATTTAAAGTCCGCACGGTCGAAGGCGTGAACTGTCTTCTCTCGCTCGAACACTGGGTTCATGAATTCGAATCCCACTCAAGGAATGGATGTCTGTTGCGTTTATTCTGTGTTTGTGTTGTTCTGTGTGTAGGTAGCGGCCTTGCGACAGGCTGATCTTCCGTCCGAGGAGTCCCAGCGACTGTGTATAGATTAAGAAACTTAAAAACCGGCCAAGGCCCAGCGAAGGGATGTAGGGCCATAATAATAACATGATGCTTACACTGACCATTACAGTTAGGTTGGTAATACTACTACTTCATATTCGGAAGGTTTTCAGTTCGAGTCTCGGTCAGGACACCGACTCTCATGTCTGAGTCGTGGTTTTTCCCAGGATATTAGCTGAAATTAATATACCACCACTCCCTCCCAAATCTTTCTAGTTTATGGTTCATCATCCCATCGTTAGATGCTGTATAGTTTGAGGTAAATAAACCATAAATAAACAAATGTATTTATGATGCCGCAGGCATTTTCGTCTCGGGTTACACATATCCGCTCTGAATATGTGTGACTGATAAATTGAACTCTGGCGTGATAAAGGAAAGCGCCTATCCGCCATAAACATTGACGACCAACACCGGGCCGTTGCGTAGTATAGCCTATACTTCGATCTGTATGCATATAAATATACAGGAGAATATTGATGTTCCGCTTATGTGTATATCTAGCGCTCGTAGCAGGCATCCATATCTAGAAAACCTTTATTTTAGCTGAACTTTATGTGAGGGATTTGATTTTTAGATGAGCTGGCAGTGTTACAGGAAAAAGGGAATAAAATCCCATTTCTATTCTTCTTTCGTTCCTTTGAAAGTGAACTACTACTGCTGCTGCTACTACTACTACTATTGCTGCTACTACTTCTATCACTAATACCACTACTAGTAGTCTTACTGATAGTAGTGGTATGAATAGTAGTAGTAGTAAGGTTAACAGCAGTAGTAGTCATGTAACAATTTTTTTTTAATTCGCTTAGTGGGGGGAGTGGAGTCCAAATGGGTCCACTCGGCACGGCGGCCACTGATTGGCCTATTGTAGCTGCCCCGGGTGATTATGATGATGGAGAATTTGGTGGAATGAAGATTGGTAGGGGAAACAGAAGTACTTGGAGAAAACACGCCCCAGCGCCACTTTGTCCCCCACAAATTCCACTTGACTCGACCCGGGAGGGAACACGGGCCGCCGCGGTGGGAAACAAACGACTAACCGATTGAGCCATGGCGCGGCCTTACATATCTGCCTTATATCCTACTATAGCTGACAAGGTTCGTTCACAAAATGGTTATCATAAAACACCGCTATCAAAATCAGGCTGGGTAACTGCGAGTTGCTAAAATTACTAGGAAAGTGAAGTGGCAACAATTACTTGTAAGTAATGACCTTGAATGACATGCGCTGTGCGATTTAAAGTTTGGGAACACAAGATGAATTTCAGTCATTAATTAGAATATAATATTTTATGTGCTACTTGACAGGCTTTGTTTTATCTTATGATGTTTTTACTCATACGCTGGCTAGTTTCCTGCTTTTGCTAGTATGCCACTCGCTCTCGAGAACTAAAGTAAAAGTAGCATAAGCAATAAAACTAAGTCTGCTTTACGAGACTAAAACCACCCAGTTAGGTAGATAAGCTGAATTATGTGACATTGCAAGCAAAACGCAGTTTTAACAGATGGCACTACTTGTTTACATTAAACTACACGTGCTTTGTGTTTTTTATATCACACAGAAAATTTATGAAGCTGTAGTTTTTATTGACGTTTATGTTTAAAGCATTTTAATTTATTTCCAACTAATATATCATGTACTTACAGTACATATACAAAGAATATTGACGCTAAAAAGGATTTTATGATACATGTATTCAGTTAACAGCCCATATGACACAATAAGTCTTTATAATGAAGTGAAGCTGTCCAGTGTTTGGTCCAGTTTAAAGTTTGTATCGACGGTAATAATTTAGCCCACCCAATAAAAAGTGTCTAATGTTTAACTTCATTTCAAACAAATTCAAGTTTAATGTTTATTATATGTAGTCACATTGATCTGTTTATGAAGTACAGGAAGATTTCAAGTAAATTTTAGCATTTTCTTTCTATATTTTATATAAAGAAGGCATTCACAAAACGTTGGCACTGTTTAAGTATATATATCATATTCTTACAGAATTTTTTCATCGCCATGTCTAAACATGTCATATTTTTCTCACACATTTCGAAAACACCACGTCTAGTATATAATGTGACGTGCTGCCTGAAAGCCAGACTATAAGACGTCCATCACTAGTCAACAGCTAGCAATTCCTAGGCAGCGAAGCCTAGGAAATCTTTGCCCCGGAAATGAAAGTCTAACAGTGGGGTTTCCACCGTTACAAAAGAATTGTTTGAGGCAGGCGCGTATTCCCGCTTTCGTTGCATAGCAGTGGGCGAAATTAATCCTTCGACAAGGTGTTCCCTATTCAGTCCGGGTGCAGGATATAACAGTTCGTATCCGGCTAGAGCAGAAGTTAGTTTCGTATCCGACGAGAGCTAAGGACATTTGATCTCCGAGCAGAAGACACTTCACCGAGATCAGGGATGCGAGAGCGTTGTAACAACGAAGAGGAAACGTCACGAGACGTTATAAGTGTGAATAATTTTATTTGTGAGCGTAAAGAGTGATCGTCCAATCAATATTCGTCCAAATCCGAAACCAACACAGAATTTCTTGTCGCGTTGCCTAGGAAACACGCACTCATGTTTGCCTGCTGTGTGGTTGGTTGTACGTGTTACAGTGTTGTCTCAAGATGGACACGAATAAGGTGCTTGAACTGGCCGGAAGTATAGATGACAAAGGGTGAAATTTAATGTTTTTTCTGTGGGTGCAGAGCGTTAAAAAGTGAATGGTACTTTTTTTTTCGTATTGTTTGGTTCGTCTCGCCACAAGTTGATGGCTCTAACCACAAACAGAGCGAAGTTCCAAACTCCAGATGCGATGGCAGTTTTCCAGCCAATGCTTCAAGTTGTAGCCAGTGCTATTATTTATAATTCACCTCTTGAAATACCGAATATGTGCTTGACAGGTAGAAACGTGACTGTGGCAACTTACAACAAATAAAGTGACATTGACTTTATGCAGACCGTTTGTGTCGTGTAAATCTAATTTCTCTCCGAAACTACATAACTGGGGTCGATTGATGTGGCTGCTATATTCTATCAGCAACTAGACTCATCTGTGTTTAGATGGTCCCTTCTTCTAAACCGCGTTATTGTCCTGCTTAAGTCTCTCTGTCCTGTGATTAAATTTCTTGTTTGAAATATACTTAACAACACTGTAAATAACTCGGTGTCGAGCGATTGGACGATAATGGATAATGTCTTGAAATACTGAGCCGGGTTAGCGTAGTCGGTATAGGAACTGGCTATGGCCTAGACGACAGATGGTTCGGAGTTCGAGTCACAGTTGGGTCAAAAATCGTCTCTTCTCCATGTCTTCCAGACTGCCTCTGGGGCCCACCCAACCTCCTATCCAATGGGTACCCAGGGCTCTTTCCCGGGCTTAAAGCTGCAGGTCGAGAAAATATGGATATATACGAGGGGGTACCCAAAAGAAACCGAACTTTTTTTTTAAACCTATTTATTCAAATTTTAAGCACAAACCTTCAATCCCCTTCAAAGTACTCTCCACTTACACTAATACACTTGTCTAGTCTTTTATTCCATTTTTCAAAACATTGTCTAAATTCATCTTTTGAGATGCTTGACAGCGCCTCCGTCGTTTTTTTCCTTCACCTCAGCAACATCAGCAAAACGCTGAAAAAAAGTTTTGATCATTTCGGGACTCTTCTTTCAAAGCACAGCATGCTTCCACGCGACCTTGTTTTTGTTCAGCAGTCAGCAGTCGTGGCACGAATTTCGCAGCCACCCTTTTCATTCCCAAATCTTCTGTCAAAATTCGCTGAACTGAGCTCCAAGTCACTCCCGACAGCTCCACAATTTCTTCAATGGTCCGTCGTCGATCTTCCTTGATGATTTCANTTTCTTTTGGGTACCCCATCGTACATCCACTCCCCATTGCATCTTCATGGCGTAGTGCTTAATTAGTTGAGCACAAGAACAATGATGTTATATTTTCTGTGTAAAATAGTTACGTTCTATTCTGAATGTCAGGCCCACACGCATTTTAAACGGAACGCCTGTTATCTTCCACAGAGGTCATGGATTGCGTGATCCGGATTAAACAGCGTGCTTAACTTCACGTGACTTGTCCTTGAATAAACGCAATTTATTCCAAAAATAGCGTCATATTACCTGCATTAAAGCAACACATTAATTAACGCAAGAATGTTCTTAGTTGCTTTTGCTGGCTCCTGCCACATTCCTGTTTCCGGACGTTTGAAATTGAGAGACTGTTAGGATCAGGACATAGAAGAAGGAGAAGAGGAAGATGGAGTTGGAAGAGAAAAGGGAAAGGAAAGAAAGAATTATCGAAGAAAGATGGCGAGAAACAGTGAGAATAGGAAGAGAACGCATTTAAAAATGAGGAAAAAGAAAGGAAACATACGCAAAGAAGATAATGGAGTAAGAAGAGTAAGAAGAAGAATAAAAGGTAATGGAAGAGAAGAGATATGTGAAAAATGAGGAGGAGGAAGAGAGAACGGTAATGGAAAGGAAGAAAATGTTTTCTCTTGGTTCGTTAAGAACAGTTTCAGAAAAAAGTCTGTAACGTTCATTAGACTACTGTGGAACATTATTGGCGATGTGACGTTGGATGATACATGATTGTGAAATAATCGATAAGTAATCGATACCCTGTATAAGATTCGATTCCGCGACCCGTTCCCGCCTTAGTTTTCATAGACACCGAGTGACACTCATATTAAAGCGATTTAAACACAATTTTTGCTAATAGATAAGACCACAGTGACATAAAACATACTTCTATCAAGTAGCTTGTATAATATAAAGATTTCTGGCTCCCGTGAATGTTTATAGAATCCCGAATCTCGTTAAGAACACCTTAAAATCGCTATGAAAATGTCTGTATTATAAGCCAAGTCTCATATATACCTTGGAAATGCATACAATATTATAGCATTGCCGCATAATGATAAAGGGATAATCATACGGCCATTTGCTTTACACCGCATAAGCAATTTCATGGACCATAAAGTAGCATCTTGCTTTAAGGATCATATGTAGACATGCCAGGTTTGTTAATAATGGAGTAGCTTTGCGCAGATACAGTTACTCACGCCATGTTTCATTTCTTACAATTCTGAGTTTCATTACTGATCCATAACGCCTGTATCTCACTCGGATACGCCTACAGCGACGGACAACACCCTGCTGCGTAAATAGACTTTCTATTTTATACGTATTTTAGTTCAGCTAGGAGAATTTCCCAGCGAACAACTCTGAAAATTTTCTAGGGCACAATGGTACTGGATGTCTTACTAGAATAGCATTGTTATGGTCCTTGGCCTTCCTCTTCCTCCCACAAAAAGAAATGTGGTCTGCCTGCACATAGAGAATTACAAATATTGGAATTAAGAAATCAGTTTTAAAATATTCAGTAAACGAGACATATAAATGGAAATACTATATAATGTAACTTTCGAGAAAAGCACTTTCTTTCTAAGACAGTCTATTTTAAATTAAAATTTATATCAATATAGGATTCAAACTTCATAACTTGTACTCTTCTCCAAGTATAATTAGAATGATCAAGTCAAGGAGGATGAGGTGGGCAGAGCATGTAGCACGAATGGGGGAGACGAGGAATGCGTATAGGATATTGGTGGGAAAACCAGAAGGAAAGAGGCCACAGGGAAGACCAAGGCGTAGGTGAGTTGACAATATTAGAATTGATCTTAGAGAGATAGGATGGGATGGTATGGATTGGATAGGTCTGGTTCAGATAGGGACCAGTGGTGGGCTCTTGTGAACACGGTAATGAACCTTCGGGTTCCATAAAATGCTGGGAAATTCTTGAATAGCTGCAGAATTGGCGGCTCCTCCACAAGGGTTCAGCTCCATGAGTAAGTAAGTAAGATAGGATTCAGACTCATAAGCTGTCCATATTCTTATATTGTATCCATTGGGAATTTTCCTTGATTTATTCCAGATGAAAATTTTATAAAAGTATATTAAATACGAGTATGTTATAAGTTCTACAGCAAACTCATCTTATTTTGGAAATACGTGAACAGAAAATCTCAACATGGCTCACACTTAGGCTGGGTAGAGATATTTTGTGCGGACGAACGGGTGAAAAGTTGTTTAATTACCTATTTCTTATTCACTGTATGCGTACGTAAAGTACAGGAGAGAGATGGAGAAGATAACTGGACAGAACGCGAAGTCTAGGCCTGCTGAGAATCTATGCTTTTGACAAAAAAATACGAGTACTTCAAGCGAAAATTTCATAAAGTGGCATAATTGACTTTGTAAGATTTGAGGTTTTAACGGCGGTGACTATGAAGAAAGCAGTCTTCTGGGATGTGTCACCGTGGCACACCACATCTACACGGTGCCACATCCCAGAAGACTGCTTTCTTCATAATTGACTTTGTTTGACAGCTCTTTCTGTAATATTTTGTGAGTTATGTTACATTTGTTATTTAAATTTTGTGTGATCGTGTTCATTTATATGCAAAAAAATATGATGTGCTGTTCTCCAGCCATCGCAATTAAATATTCTTTCTGATATTAATTAATTTTTTGTTAAACTAGTGGGATACACCCACTGTCCAACTTAACAACCCCGTTTCGGAGAGTTCTTGCTTTAAAGTGTCTCCCTCTCTCTGTGAAGGGTCACGCTTCATTTCATTGACTCCTGCTACTCGCATAAAATGAGGATTCTGCGGAAAGGTTCTGCAATTTTTGTTCTATATACTTTGCTCTACGTGTTTTCTTGTTTCTAGATGGTACGTAATGAGTATTGCTCGGTTATAAAATTTTAAATATTAGGGCTCCAAAGCCAGAAGGAAAGAGACCACAGGGAAGACCAAGGCGTAGGTGGGTGGACAATATTAGAATGGATCTTAGAGAGATAGGATGGGATAGTATGGATTGGATAGATCTGCCTCAGGATACAGCCCAGTGGAGGGCTCTTGTGAACACGGTAATGAACCTTCGGTTTCCATAAAATGCTGGGAAATTCTTGAGTAGCTGCAGAATTGGCGGCTTCTCCATAAGGGCTCAGCTCCATGAGTGAGTGAGTAAGTAAGTAAGTAAGTAAGTAAGTAAGGGCTACACCCGCAACTGCCGTTTTATGTACACTCTTAGCGCATGCTCTTCTAACACTGTCCGGTGTCAACAGGAAACTTTAAACAATGTACACGACGTCTCTTCAGCTGTGGTATTCTAGCTTTTTAAAACTCTGAGACTTTCAACAACAATTTTCTTCGAAGGTCTCTTATTGGCCTTATTCCCTGTCTCTATATTTGGACGGAACGGACTGTCTTCAACTTTTCTGCTTGAGTCGGCTGAAATTCTGAGAGGTTAAAGCTGAAGTTGGCCGGTCACGGTAGCCGAGCGGTCTAAGGCATGCACTGTCTTCTCTCGCTCGGAAACCGGGATCGTGTGTTCGAATCCCACTCAGGGCATGGATGTTTGTGTGCATTTTCCTGTGTTTGTGTACAGGTAGGGGGCTTGCGACGAGCTGATCACACGCCCAAGGAGTCCTACCGAATGTGTAAGATCTAGAAAAACCGAAGTGAACGGAGAAGTTCAAGGAGGTAGGCCTAGGCCCACTGGGGCTGTAGTGCCAAGGAAAAAAAAAAGAAGCTTAAGTTGCCCTGTGGTTAATTAAACTCCAGGCATTAAACTTAAGGGAGGAATGGAGGTACGGTTCCACACATTTTTAATCTCGGTACCAGATGGAGGTGAATGGTCAGTTTAACTCCTCGGTGGCTTGACTATCAGAGAAAGAGTTGAACAGAAGGTGAGTTGGCCCCAGAACACATCTCGACGTGGTGGTGGTGGAGGAAACTATCCTTGTCTCTGACGGGAATTGCCCCGATTGTCAGTTTTTATGGTGACTAAATTGAGTAATTTGATTACTGTAATTTTGTGTTTATTTGTTTAAGAATTTATTGCATCCCACCTATGGTTGATCCTAAATGGATTTACTAATGCTGTACCAACTGTAGAAGTCATGCAAATTCTATAGAAATGTGCAGATGGCCAAGAAGAGAATTTTGTCACCGCTTTTCCAGATACTCATCGAAGACAATTTTTGTTTAATAAAATGCGCAGTTTTTCCTGAAACAGTTCGAGACGCCTGGTGATACAAGTCACAGATTTTCACATTATTTTCTATAAAACTGAAATAATTAAAATATTTTTGTGATTTGATATTTGAGATCCTCATGGTGATGATTACTATCTACAAAACCACGTGACGTCTCATCCCGGAAGACAGTAGTAATGTTTATCTGATGATCGAATTTATGTAGTGACCCAAAGTATTAAAAATTACTGATGCCAAGCAATAGCAGAGAAATGCACACACATAATGTCACCTGCTATAAAAATAAACAGTAAGCACATTATATAATTATAATTTTTACTTTTATTGCATACTTCCTCGCAAAACAAATTATATTAAATTTATTCACCCACATGTGTACACAGGCGGTATTGCTTTAGAAGACTATACACGAAAAAGATTTTTAAAAAATAAAATATATCTGAAAATTTAATTTTAATTGTGTATCATATTGAGGCATCCCTTATGATAACTCTTTAAAAATATTGTGACGTGTTGCGCTACGGTAATTGGTAGGTCAACACCCCCACCCCCGCCAGCGGTGACGTGCCGAGCGGAGCCGAAGTGAGCCGAGTAAACAGCGGTTGCTAGGCAAAGCGAGTAAACAGCGGTACCCATTACGTAACAGTATCAATATTTTATGAGAAATATTCACCACCAGCAACTTGTATTAATTTTTCTTAGTATTGTTTCCTTCTAAGAAATAGAGAACTAAAAATACTTCATCCCACCTTCTAATAAGATTTTCGGAACTTATATCTCTTCCCCGAAACGTTCTTAGAAAGAGCGGTCTTATCGTTGTAGCCCTCAAGCTTCAAGAGAAACGCCTAGAGAACTGTTTTAGGGTATTAATGTTTTATTATTAATGTTATTATTAATGTTTATTATTAATGTTTTATTTTTCTGGGGATGATTTCATGGAATATTCTGCTATCATTGAACGTGAAGCCGTAACTCCACCCAGAACAAGTCGAAGACGGGGGAAGGTAAAAATGAATAGGTTGCCATGAGACAAAAACGTTTTTTTTATCAATTCACAAGACGTCTGGGCATAAGTAGGTCATCATCAGGTGATTCTTGAGGAAATGTGAATACACAAACGGTGACTGCATATAAACTACTCCGAAGCATTCTTTGAACTAAGTAGGCAAGAAATTCTTGGAAGAAAAAATGTTCTACTTTCGTTGTTATTACCTCGACAATGTTGGTATTACTGACGGGAAAATTTATGAATTAGCCGTTGAGATAGCCTCACGTGTCCTGACATACACACCAAGTTTCATTAATATTCGTTTCGGCATTCAAAAGTTGTTGGGCGGGATACACACACACACACAGCAAGGAGCTCTCATAAGCCTACGTTCATTTTTTTTAAATAAGGAAAGTAGGCTAAAACATTTGTTTTTGACATTGTAACCCCTTCATTTCTGTCTATAAGCGCAAAGAGGATACAACGCCTGAAGAGGTGGTCAGATATTTCTGACTTTGTTTCTACATATTATTTACTTACTCATGGAGCTGAGCCCTTCTGGAGGAGCCGCCAATTCTGCAGCTACTCAAGAATTTCCCAGCACTTTATGGAGCCCGAAGGTTCATTACCGTGTTCACAAGAGCTCTCCACTGCTCCCTATCCTGAGCCAGATCTATCCAATCCATACCATCCCGTCCTATCTCTCTAAGATCAATTCTAATATTGTCAACCCACCTACGCCTTGGTCTTCTCAGTGGTCTCTTTCCTTCTGGTTTTCCCACCAATATCCTATACGCATTCCTTGTCTCCCCCATTCGTGCTACATAATCTACCAACCTGATCCTCCTTGACTTGATCATTATAATTATACTTGGAGAAGAGCACAAGTTATGAAGCTCCTCATTATGCAGTTTTCTCCAATCTCCTGTCACTTCATCTCTCTTTGGTCCAAATTCTCATCAACACCCTGTTCTCAAACACCCTCAGTCTATGTTCCTCCCTTAATGTCAGAGACCAAGTTTCACACCCATACAGAACCACAGGCAAAATTATAATTTTCTATATTCTAATTTTTATGTTTTTGGACAGTAGACGAGAAGACAAAAGGTTCTGGACTCAATTCTACATATTATACGCCTTAAATAATGCGAAGTATGAGGAAGTTTAGTGGACTTGAGTGCTTAATTCTCGAATCCACCACTGATTTTGATGTATTACTCGTTGCGTGGTGTTGAAATCCTTGAGAGAAGAGTGGAGAAGACGTGTGTTCCACACGATGAGGGGTTAACTGCAGACTTTGTTTGTAGTATAAAGAAAGAACGATTGTTTTGACATTCCCAATGTTCTGACGACTCTCAGAATTCCCGAATGTAATGTTATTCCGCTTCATTATGTGCATGTAACATAAAGCTTGCCGAAATATCTAAAGATTTATCTTTGAATAGTTGTAATATTAGCCACACAAGTTGCTAGTAATTTCTTTTTCTTTTGCAGTGTACTGACTTCTACCTTTCATCAGTTCAGAAATTCTTTAGATAATCTGTGTACATGTGAAAGTCTTGCTAGAAACATATAAACTTTTATTTTATCTTATATTTATGATTCGAGCCAGTAATGGGTTTCGTGCACTGCTGCTGCAATGTTATATTTGCTTTGTGTCACAATTCTTTGCTTCGAGGCTAGCGTCGTCTCAGGCAACTCATTGTTTAAATTACGAAAATATCACGACTTCTTGCATGTGGCTATATATAAGAGTAGGGGACATCTTCGACCTGTGTAGCCTTGTGTATCTTACCTTGTAGCACCGGTTTCAAGACCTTTCCAGTTCATGAGGATTTGAGGGGGAAATCACTGCGTTTCGGATCGTTTCGTCAGGGTTCTCCCGTCACATATTACACTATTTGAAAAATTGTGTTTGCATTTAAAAGAAAATTAATGTGCGAGTTTATTATTATTTAAATTCGAAGGATGAAAATGTGCCAAGTTGTTCAATTTATTTCTGGTCCTTCTGTAGACGGGAAAATTTAAATAGGTTTACATCATTATGTTTCGTTGACGCACAACACTGAAAAACACTTCATACTAGCGATTTCATTTCCCGATTTGCAAATCTCAGATTTATACCTCAGAACGGCCGCGCCATAGCTCAAGCGGTTAGTCACTGGCTTCCCACCGCGGCGTCAAGGGTTCGATCCCGGGTATGGTCAAGTGAGATTTATGGTGGACAAAGTGGCGCTGGGGAAGTTTTTCTCCGAGTACTTCTGTTCCCCCTGCCACTCTTCATTCCACCAAATTATCCATCATCTTAATCACCCGGGGCAGGCTACAATAGGCCAATCAGTGACCGCCGTGCCGAGTGGACCCAGTTGGACTCCACGCCCCACTATGCGAATTAAAAAAAAAATTATACGTCAGAACACATTTATAGCCCTGTTTACTCAAAATGATTTCAGAATATGAAAATCATACTTGTAATATTTTGGGCAAACAGTACTGAAATCTAACTCGTATTGTATGTCTCTCATTAAATATCTACCAGTTTGCTTCGGAATCAAAATTATTTTTAAGATTATCGCTTTCTAAGGCGTGACTTCATGTAGTCCGGTAGAAATTTACAGACAACTCGAAGGAACTTTTGCCTCCATCTACGAGGTCGATGAAAGATCGACCATGAAGCCATAACATACGAGTTCTTATAATTTAATATTTGGAGGATCAGAATATTAATGAAGACTGCTTGAAACTCGCTTAGTTTGCTTGATTTAGACCCTAAAGATGGAGGCAATACGATTCTCCGAAACATCTGTCAACATCTACCAGGCTATACGGTGTCGCATCTCAGAAAATTGTGTTCTCTATAGTCCGTCCTCAAGTGAGGGGCGGGGAGACACCTACTGAGTTGAAGAAAGCAGTCTTCTGGGATTTGGCACCTTGTATATGTAGTGTTAACCGACGTTTCGGAGGAACGTATCGCCTCCATCTTCAGGGTAGAAGAAAAAATATAAGAAATCTGCAAGCGAGGAGACCGTGAGAACCGGTAAAAGCAGACTTCATAGTCACCGCCGTGAAAACCTCAAATCTTACACCTACTGAGTTGTGTCCCTTAGCTCTTTCTAAGGGGCCTAACTGAGTAGGTGTCTTCCCCTCCTCTCACTTGAGGACGGAAACAGATACACTTTCCGAAACGCCGTGTTTTTTATTTTCTACAACAACTGACGATGGGAAAAGTCCAAAACCCCAGTAGTTCTGTGTGTTTGGCGCTATCGTCAGAACCATTTATAATCTCTCAGATAATTTTCGTACACGCTCCATCTACCTAAATTATAAAAAGAAGGGGGTTCAAATTAATATGTATTTGCCATCATCTGCATGAATATACTGTATTCATGGCTTGTCAAATCTTGTAATTTACATTCTTTAAGATTTAGCATTCGTCGAGGACTAATAGAAATGTACATCTGCTCTTTAAGCTAATATACTGCTGACACTTCACAGTAGAGAGCCCTCACAATACAACAGGGTGTTCGATAACAAGCTTGCACGAAATGTATGGATTTTTATTTAATCCCTAACCATGATGTATTGACCACTTACATGACTCTATTCATTCCTCTCGAAACTGTCCCAGATAAAGGTAACAACATTTCTGGGACATAAACAAATGACCTTGAAGTTCCGACAATTCGGTAACAGCAAGGATCTCAGGTACAGATCCTGAATAGGAACAAAATGGTGCATAGAACTATAGTTCCACTCTTAACAGAACTAATTTGATTAGTCCATGGAGCAGCTGATGTAAGTTCAGGACACGGTTCATGTCATCCGAAGGTTCAGTACTGTGTTCAGAAGTGCCTGCCATTGAGTTCTGTCCCGAATCACACGCATCTATGGCACCACTCATATCAAATCTTCTTAAGAGCCATTTCAGTATTATCCTTATAATAAGCCTAAGTTTCCAAAGTGATTCCTATGCTCTTTTTTCAGGTGTTCCTACTGAAATTCTGTGTATGCATTTTCTTATCCCCCTTCTGCTTCCTGAATGCATCGCCAATCTCTTTATTTTTGAAGAAAGCAGTCTTCTGGGATACGGCACCGTGTATATGTGGTGTTAACCGACGTTTCGGAGGAACATATCGCCTCCATCTTCAGGGTCAGCAGTCTGCTTTTACCGGTTCTCACGGTCTCTTCGCTTGCAGATTTCTTATATTTTTTCTTCTACCCTGAAGATGGAGGCGATACGTTCCTCCGAAACGTCGGTTAACACTACATATACAAGGTGCCAAATCCCAGAAGACTGCTTTCTTCAACTCAGTAGGTGTCTCCCCGCCCCTCACTTGAGGACGGACTATAGAGAACACAATTTTCTGAGATGCGACACCGTATAGNTTTTGATTTCATACGTCTTGAAGATATTTCCTGAAGAGAAAACTTATGAAATTCATGCTTCCTGACTCCTAAACTCAAATATTCTCAGAACTGTGTTATTAAGCAATCCCAATGTTCCATACTCCTCAGAGTGAGAGGCGCAGTTTCACATTCGTACCAAGCAGCAGGTAAATTATGTAATTTCAATATTGTGATCTTTAATTCTTAGATAGAAAGACGTTAACGTATTTTTCTGCCTACGTAGAATTAAAATGAAGTTCTTTTCTAGCGTCATATTCTTGTTTAAGTTCGGTATTGTAATATGAAAGCCTATGAAGGTTGCCGAGCGGTCTGAAGCACGTACCGTCTTCCCTCGCTCGAACGCCGGGATCGTGGGTTCGAATCCCATTCAAGGCATCGATGTCTGTGTGTGCTTTTATTCTGTGTTTGTGTTTCCCTGTGTGATTTAGCGGCCTTGTGACGGACTGATCACTCGTCCAAGGGATCCTACCGACTGTAAAAAAAAGGTTACGAAACTGAAGAACAGGCGAGGGCCCATCAGAAGGCTATAGAGCCATTGATGAATGAATTATAATATGAAAGTCTGATTGCCACTAGAAGGCCGAGTTGAACACTATCAGTTAAAGTAGCCAGTGCTAAACCGATCCTGAGCCACTATCATCCATGTAGGGTTAATAGGCTTACCCATTTCCCTGACATCAACCTCGTTGTTATCTTTCTGTTTGATTTCCCCTCTTTTTTTTCAATTTCTTCCAAGTTAGTGCAGGTCTTTATACTCTGAATGCGATTCACCAGTGGCTACTATCGCCATTTTGAGTTGGTTGAACGCTGTGTACCGTTAGATTATCATAATCATGAACTGTCATATTCAACATATAAAATTAAAGAGTTTTATGTCATGAGTGGAAATATGTATCCTGTTTTACTAAGGTAAGTTTCTCAGCCTAACATTTTAGGAACAAGAATGGACTAAGATGAATAAATAAATAAATGAGAATACAAAGATATACACGTAAAGGGTCAGATAATATAAATCTTAGATATATGAACAAAACAAACTCCGTGACATTAGTCCGCAAGCGAAGTATGCCGACCGAGCGACCGCCGCTTGTCGGCGAAATTAGTGCCAACTTTAGCGGATAGAGGGCGTCGCGTGGTCAGCGCAAGGAATCCCCACTGCCGTTTTCTAGACCGGAGCCGCTACTTTTCAATTCAAGTAGCTCCTCAATTATCCTCGCGATGCTGAGTGGACCCCATTTCAGACCCACTACTCAGAAAACCTGGTAGCGCCGGGAATCGAACCCAGGACCTATGGATCTGTAGCCAGGAACTCTGACCACTAGACCACAGAGGCTGTCCCTTCGACAGCAGTGAGCAGTCTTGATAATTTCCATATACAGATTCATAATATTGGTATCTACTCATTTTGAAATGGCCGTTAGGAACCGGTCCTAGTCCTGATAACAGAGACTCATGCAACTCCCCTTTCCCCCTTGCTTTCACTAATTTCCGACTACTTCCTTCTTGCCACTGCTATTAATGAAGCGCGTTGCTTATTTCGCTCCAGGAAATGAATGCCCCTCGTTTCGTTCCAGATGATCGGTCAATTTAGTGTCTCAAGGTGCTTACCTCTTGCTCGTCATGTCACTGGCTTCTCAAAGCTGACAGTATCAGACCTTCATTCTGATCAACCCCAACCTGAAGTATGCCATACGTGGAAGCGGACTGGTCTCGGTAGTACTTTTGTTGGCCTCTCCAATGCTGCATTTTGTTGGCAAAGACTTTGCAATGATTTTGCCTCCAACACGAATCTTATCTTCTCTTTTAATATAGGTCAAAACGTTTCTATGGGAAAGGAGTCCCGGGTCCGAGTCGAGCAACAGCTTCGAAACAGAAAGAGAGGGAAATAAAGAAAATTCTTAATAAGAAAATCGGTGAGGAACCTGTGGTCAGTCGCGAGTCTCAAGATAAATTTACTCGTATTAAGAAGCATTGTTCTGCTGATTCGAATAATTTATTCACAGTTACGTGAAACGAAATCAGACTTCACAGATCATCTACGTGTATTTGTCTAACATTGTCACAGCGGGACTATATATATACATGGCTTTACAGCCCTTTGGACCTTGGCTTTTTTTCAGTTTCGTAATCCTGTTCACAGTTTGTAGGACTCCTAGGACCGGGGATTAGCCCGTCGCAAAGCCGCTAACTATTACGTGACAACATAAACACAGAATAAACTCAAAGAGACATCCATGCCACGAGTGGGATTCGAACCCATGATCCCAGTGTTCGAGCGGGCGAAGACGGTTCATGCCTTAGACTACGCGGCCACTGTCATGGACCTTATATATCAATATCCATGCATAATTTTCCATGTTTACCTGCTTATATTTATGTTATGTTTTCTCAGTTAAGTTCTAATAAAGTCCTAATCTAGAATACATGATTATCTACTTTAATATGCTCTCAAAACATAGGCACATTTTGGCAGTTACAGGACGTCTACCCGTTCCAGAGAATATAGGTCCTATGTGTGAAATATCAAGGTGTGTAAGGAAAGTATTGTACCTGTGCAACAGACGTGGGGGCACACGTTAACGTAGTTGATTGAGGCACTATGCTACAAGCCGGAAGGTCGCTGGATCAAATACCGATAAGGTGGATTTTTACAATTTACTTAATTCTTCCAGCTTCACTATGGCCCTGGGAACGTCTCAGCTTCAAACAGAAATGAATACCAGGAATATTCCTGGGGATAAAAGCGGCCGGCATATAAGGCTGACAACTTTACCGCCATCTATGAGCAGATTGTCTAAAAAATGTGGGAGCTTCAACATCTCACAACACTGTAGGTCTCCACGGCCTGTTACAAGGATAGTTTTGCCTTCTTTTTATGTAACACATGTGTAACTATAGGAAAGTTCTGAGCTAATTTTGTGACGTGTATTTTAAAATCCTTCGATTTTATACAGACATTTCTCAGAACATTAGATACGTGGGCTAAACGTGTCCCTACGCCAGCTTCATAAATATATCGAGTAAAATCTTAATACGATACATGGGCCTAGCTTACGTCATATCTAGTGTTGACTCAACTTGAGAATCATTATTATTTAAGCTCTATAGCCACCGTAAACATTCTTCATTTTGCTCTTTTTCAGTAGCACGACGACAACTAGGGAAGGTGAAAAGTTAAAGGAGGAAGAAAACACAGAGATTAATGAATGAAAAAGGGTAAGTACCTCACAACATACACGTATTCTTCCGCTCTAACTCTCAAGTGAAAATACCGGGTTTCGAACTTCGATTAGCGAACTGTGAGGTCTGATTTTCCAGTTATCATACCAACTGCGATATCATGATGTTACTGCATGTTACTTGACACGATAATATTTTTCAAATTCATTTAATTAATAAACATTTTAACGTCATTACTTCATAACTTTATTTATGAACCCAAACAAATATTGTTGTACGGGTCATGAGATAAACTCAGGCTTTATTTTCCGGAACACAAACATTAATCAATCCGTCCGCCAATCACTCAACTCATAATGAACATATCTATCCGGATTTGAGATGTCTATGGAGGGTGTACATACACACCATTAGTTCATACTTCAGCGCCCATCCAGTCAGCGCTCTTCTTACGTAAGGGGCGAGTTGAAGATACTTGTGTTATCTCTAGCAAGTAGCAAGTGACATCATCTCTAGCTGCTGCCTTCTGTATTATGTTTTCTCAGAGAACTCGTTAATTACTGTCAACAGCACCAAACAGCAGCGAAAGGGGCGCAGGGAAGAGGAAGGCGGGGGGAAGGTGGGGAGGGAGAGGAGGTTGCTGTCAGTAGCTACTGAGTCCTCACTTCTCTACGATTCTATTTCCGCCCATGATTTATGGGCCTGGTATTGCAGTATGTGCAACAGAAGGCGGGTTCTCTCAACTCTGGAAAACTAACGGATTTTTAAAGCACGCGTTTTTAATGTCTGTTTTGAAAACCGTAGACTATATTTTTAGCATGTTTCGTACTCGTTAAAACGTGTAACTTATCATCAGGGAGAATTAGTTTTGTGAGAATTGCATGTTGTAGAATTAAAAATATCTACACAGGCTTATCGCTTACTGGTTTTCAGATATAAACAATAATCAGAAGCCTCGTAACTTGTACTCTTCGCCAAATATACTTAGAATGTTATAGTCAGGGAGGATGAGATGGATAGGACATGTAGCACGCATGGGGAGAAGAGGAATGCATAAACGATTTTGGTGGGAAAGCCGAAAAGGAAAGACACCACTAAAATGGTCTAGATGTAGGTGGGAAGATAGTGTTAAAATAGATCTTAGAGAAATATATGGGGTGATAGACACTGGATTTATCTGACTCAGGATAGGGACCAGTGGAGAACTCTTGTGAGCACGGCGATGAACCTTCATGTTCCATAAATGTTGGGAAGATCTAGAGTAACATATGGCTTGTCAAGAAGGACTCAAACTGCAAGGAGGTGATTAGTTAGTTAATTGGCATGTTGCAAAGCGCTTTTCTCTCTCTCTCTCTCTTTTTTTGTCTTTGCGCATTTCTCTTGATTCTGTTTCCTGCTGACAAACTCCATCACGTGATTATTCCTTTCATCAGTTGATAGTCACGTGCTTAAGAAGTTGTAGATCCGTAACCATCTTCGCAAAAGTCAGACATACTGGTATATTTAGTTAGTTAGTTAGTTATTTAGAGAGGGTGGGTTTCCCCATGCACCGCGACCAGTTTGATCTATTGTGCTTCCCTCTATGATATTCTACCAGTCTCTATACCCTACCGATAAATGGTGCGTACCATCAGTCCCGCCGAGCAAGCGAGTTCGGCTATTTGCTTAGCGGTATCTATAATGCTTCCCCCATCTATCAGAGGCCTTAGAGACTATTGTTGGGCGGGAAACGTCCTGGAATTTGGGGATATGCAGTTCTTTTACGTGCCGTAAAGTTACGACACGGGACACACAGCTTAAAGTCCCTCCCGGAGGACTTGTTCCCTGAATTTTTCCGCCCTTAAAAATTCGACGACCTCCGCCGGGTATTTGAACCCGCGTATCACGAGTCATGAGGTGGGAACGTTAGCGCTAGACTACGGAGGCCGCTTTCTGGTATATTTAAATTTAATTCGCACATTCACTAACTATTTCTCTATCATCTGCTATAAAGTGAGCCTACAGTAGAAAGTTTTGTCCATATCGGTTCCGTAGTTCCAACGCTTTCTTGAAATCAAGCAGATTGACATGACGAAACCAAGATATGTTTTTTTTTAAAGTCTGTTTGAAGCAAAGTTGAAAAATCGCCGTTTCTGAGGATAATACGTGTATCACGTAATTGATATAGCATTGCGAATAAGATGTGTGCTGGTACTGTACTAATGCAACAGCTATGACTGATATAGGCAGCTGTGTTTGCAGGAACTGCTCTCTCTAAATGTGACTGATCTGTCTCAGAATCACTTTCATTGTACTCAACAGTGCTCAGCAAATTTATTATCTAAGGGTAGAGACAGTCTGTACTTTTAGCATGCTTTTTACCTCAAAACGTTGATGAATACGCCCAGGGCTTATCAGAGACCAGCCATAGTTTTTATACTTTCAAGGAGTCGAGTATATCGCATTTAACAGAACCGTGGGCCAACCATTTAAATTAATGATCGATTCAGATAAAGTCAGAGAAAACTGAGAAGGATATTTAATCAAGACAAACAGAACATCGCTAATGTTTCCCAATTTCAGTGGAAACAAAATTACTGCAGACTTTGAAAATAATTAATCATCTTTATAAATACAGTATATGCAAGATATTTAACTTTTTTGCAACACCAGCTGGTCTTAAACGCCATGGATCCATAGTGCTTCTGCGCAAATTTATCAAGAGTTCCAAACATAACACAACTCAGCATAGTGTCTGTGATAATGGCAATAGCAGTAAGAGCAGCAACAGTAGTAGTAGTAGTAGTAGTAGTAGTAGTAGTAGTAGTAGTAGTAGTAGTAATTGTAGTAGTAGTAGTTGTAGTAGTTACGTGGGTGAGAACTTGACGGTTTTTATTATTATCTCGGTCTAGGAAAATGAGAAACTTAAAAAGTATTTTCTGCTCACTAGTTAGTTAGTTATTAGAGAGGGTGGGTTTCCCCATGCACTAAGACCTGTATTGGTCCATTGTGCTTCCCTCTATGATTTCTACCAGTCTCTATATCCTACCGGTACTGGTGCTTACCATCAGTCCCGCCCAGCCAGCGAGACCGGCTCTACTAGCTGAGAGGTATCTATAATGCTTCCCCCATCTATCAGGGGTATTAGAGACTGCTGTTGGGCGCGAAACGTCCGCAATTTGGCTCAGTGACCTCCTTTGGAGATATGAGGTTCTTTTACGTGCCGTAAAGCTACGACACGGGACCCATGGCTTAAAGTCCCTCCCGGAGGACTTGTTCCCGAATTTTTCCGCCATTAAAAATTCGACGACCTCCGCCGGGTATTTGAACCCGCGTAAAAAGTATTTTACATTGACATAATGGCATGCAATGCAATAGATTAGTGTAAATGGATCACCTGATGATGGCACTATGGTGCCGAAACATGTTGTGAGGTGACAGGTAAAAGTGAATGCACTGCAAGACGGACACTATGTGTACATCATGGATCCTAGACCACCATAAAAATTAATATTTTGATAAAATTTTCCTTTACGCTGTAAAAGTAATTGAAATTTTGGTTTATATCAAAAGGTAACCAGCCTGTGTCCCAGATATTTTTTCTTAAAACTACGGAATATTCTCCCACTGTTGCTTTAAGAAAGTTTTGTACAGTCTTAACACTTGCAGTTCGTTTACTGAAATTTCGGCTTTTGTTGTTTTCTGAATGACTTGGAGAATAGTCCTTTTTTTTTTTAAATCCTTTAGTGGGGAGTGGAGTCCAGCTGGGTCCACTCGGCACGGTGGCCACTGATTGGCCTATTGTAACCTGCCCCGGGTGATTATGATGATGGAGAATTTGGTGGAATGAAGATTGGGAGGGGAACCCGAAGTCCTCGGAAAAACCCCGCCCCAGCGTCACTTTGTCCACTACAAATCTCACTTAACCAGACCCGGGATCTAACCCGGGCCGCCTCGGTGAGAAACCAGCGACTAACCGCTTGAGCTATTACGCGGCCACAAGAACAGTCCCTTAACACTCAACCATCGTGTTGCACACGTGGACTGTTGTTCTACACGTGTTCTGAGGGGCCAGATATCCCGGGGGAAGAGAACCTTTGACTAATGACCATTACGTCATTAGCCAACGTCATTATACAAATGTGAGCCTGTCATCAATTTAGCCGCTCTAATTGGGACGGGAGATTGAGGAAGAAGTAATTTCTTGATGCCATAGAATACTACATGAGGAGAGGCAATTTAGCAGAACTCTCGGCTCTTGCTGGACAACCGCATCAATTCTTACAACGATGTTTCGAGCCAGTTGACCTAAAAGTAGGGAATTCCTCATAGAATATTGTGCTCCATCTTCGTCTTCGTTTGTTTAGTAAATATTTCCCCAGACTGACACACCTCGGTCTCGAAATATTATTGGTTACTGCCCAAGTAATTTATTGCTAACATTTAATGTGGATTCGTTGCAATGACCACGTGCCACCCTCTATCCGCTAAAGTTGACACTAACTAACGAGGAGCCGGGATAGCGTAGTCGGTATAGCGACTGGCTACGGGCTGGACGACCGAGGAGTTGGAGTTCAAGTCCCGGTAGGGTCAAGATTATTTCTTTTCCACGTCGTCCAGACCGACTCTGGGGCCCACCCAACCATCTATCCAACGGGTGCCAGGGGCACTTTCCCCTGTGCTAAAGCGGCAGGGGCATGAAGCTAACCACTCATCTCCATCTGGTGCCGAGGTCAAGAATATATGGATCGATACATCCACTCCCCCATACGTCTTCATGTGCCACAATACGAATAGTTGCTTCAAAGTTATTATGAAAGGAGATACCTGGGTGTGATATTATAAGCTTCGTTTTCCTTATGAATTAATGGATAGAAATAAAAACACACACACATGCACGCACGCACGCTCGGTATGCTCTAAGGGTGCGACACGGGACTATTTTAGGAAGGAAGTGGAGAGTATTTTAGAGTTAATTGTATTTAACTTATTTAATGACATATTTTTTGAGCTGAGAAAAACGTGCGAAATTTTAGTCGCGAAGATCTGAAGACAGTGAACCACTTGCAAGAACTAGGAATTGATGGAAAGGTATAAATAACTTGACATTAAAGAAATTCACTGTGAGAATGTGGACTAGATTTAGTTGTCCAAGGACGGGCTGTTGTTAACTCGGTAATGAACTTCCGGATTTCATAAAGACCTGGAATCTCTGGACTAGCTGAGCTACTATTAGTGTCTCAGGAAAGAAATTTTTCGTTCAATTAATCATAAAGTAACTAGAATAAGATTTTTCGCAGTTCTCATTCCTTGAACGTGAATCTCATCTTTCCTCTTTCTCGCCATCAAAACATTCCCATTTTACTGTACAAATGCAGTCTTTCTCATGATAATCAACATCACATGAAGCCTACAGTTAATATAGCGTGATTGCAGTATATAATAAATATATATAATACACCTCAGAATGAATTTAAGAATCTTTATTATTAGATATACTGAACCACATTTTTTTTTTCTACTGAGATATTCGCGGTTAGTTTTTTCATATGTTATTCTGTCGAGGGAAAGAATTTGTCCGGAGCTATGTCTTAATATTCATAAAGATGAATAAGGCTATTAACTTGACGGATGGTAGCTGCCATGTGCAGTATTGTGACGTTATTCCATCAGGTTTCAGTAGGCTTACGAGTTCGTGCAACGCGTTTATTTTTGTTGTCTTTCGGGGCTCAGGGATTGGTGACTGTCCCCACATTTTCTTTGGTTCAGAACCTGCGGATCGTATTCCCCATTGTATTAAAGTTGAGTTTCAATTATAATAGCTGTCTAATTGCTTACTGAAGCACGGCGCAACTTTATTAATATTAGTTAAGTCATTTTGTTTATATCAATATTGAAGGCGATACAAAGATTTAAGTTATGTGGGGCTAGAAGAAAGTTTATGGGCACGCGGTAGCATAATTGACTGAAGCACTGTGCCAGAAGTTGGAACGTCTCGGGTTCGAGTACAGATGAGGTGGATTTTTTTTTTTCGATTTATCTAATCCTTTCAGCAACACTATGGACCCTGTGGTAGGCTCAGCCTCTAACAGAAATGAGTACCAGAAACCTCCCTGGAGGGTAAAGGGCGGCCGGTGCGTAAGGCTGCCAAATTTACCGCCATCTGTGAGCCGACTGTCTAGAGAAAATGTGGGAGCCTCGACGTCTCACAACCCTATAGGCCTCACTGCTTGTAACAGGATTAGCTTTACCTTTTAGTAGAAAGTTTGTCCACTCACTTGAGTATGGCCGAAGCATTTGTTTGAAAGCCCTGACGTATGCAAACATAATTCGACCACCCGCGATAAGATGATGCGGGTTTATGTTCTGGTTGAAGACAAACACGAGATTACAAGATATGAATATCAATGAGCTGTTGACCAACTTGTTTGCAGAAAGAGATACGACCTGATGAAATGGTGAATGGACATTTCTTTACTATTTGAATATAGTGAGACAGCATTTGGTTTAATGGGACGAGACTAGTATTAATAGCAATGGTGTAGTATATTTGTGACTCCATGTTGTGCTCAATATTGCTTACACAATGTGAACGTAACTTGAATACTAAAATGACGTAATCAAAGGTAAGATCGGTGTCACATAAAGATTTTGAAATCGATTCGATACTTGTTAAAATAAATTAGTCGCTGCCCAAGCCGCTTCTTTGAAAACACGGACTGTGGGAATTGAATGGCTCATTACGTCAGTGTTGCAGCCAAGCTCTTCGTCGTAAGGGCGACACAGAGGATGATAATCTGTAGCAACAATTTTGTTAAATGACAAAACTAGATTATTCACGCACCTTGATGGACGATAATATTTTAATTTCAGTGGGTATAATGAAATTAACAGTCCAAAGACTTGTAAATAACATAAACTCATTTGTAAAATTTATGTTTTGTTCTCTATTGAGTACTGTTGTACGTGTAGCCTGTAGGGGCCAATAACATATCCACATTTCAGATGAAATAATTGTACTAAGTTTTCGATGTGTTCATCTGTTCCACTTTTGCACGATACTCTCAATTGTATTCTAAAGAAGCTGGTGTGGTTCTTGACTGAAAGTCAGGAGATATTTGGTTCGAATCTATGCCGGATTATGGACAATTTTACGTCTTTCGTTATTTTCCTCAGTCTATTCAAGTGAATTCTGGTTACATACTTACTTAAGGCCGCGCCATAGCTCAAGTGGTTAGTCGCTGGCTTTTCATCGCGGCGGCCCGGGTTCGATCCCGGGTCTTGTCAAGTGGGATTTGTGGTGGACAAAGTGGCGCTGGGGCAGGTTTTCTCCGAGTACTTCGGTTTCCCCTGCCAATCTTCACTCCACCAATTTCTCCACAATCACCCTCACCTATCATCTGGGGCCGGTACAATAGGCCAGAAGTGACCGCAGTACAAGGGACTTAGTCCCACCCCACTAGCAATAAAAACAAATACTTACTTACCTACTAACTCACTCATGGAGCTGATCCCTTCTGGAGGAGCCGCCAATTCTGCAGCTACTCAAGAATTTCCCAACATTTTATGGAACCCGAAGGTTAATTACCGTGTTCACAAGAGCCCTCCACTGGTCCCTATCCTGAGCCAGATCAATTCAATCCATACCATCCCATCCTATCTCTCTAAGATCCATTTTAATATTGTCCACCCACCTACACCTTGGTCTTCCCAGTGGTCTCGTTCCTTCTGGCTTTCCCACCAATATCCTATACGCATTCCTCTTCTTCCCCATTGGTGCTACATGCCCTGCCCACCTCATCCTTCTTGACTTGATCATTCTCCTTATTCAAAACATCTTCTTATCTCGTTTGATGTATCCCTTAATTACATGATATTCAAGGAATGATGTTATGCTTAATAGCTATCACATAGGAATAAAATAACGCTATATTCTGCAAGCATTTTTCATTAATAACTGAGCTTGAATTGTGAAATAAAGGGTTCTGTATTCCTATTGCAGTGATTTAAATTAGTTTCAAGTTGTCACAATGACTAGATCGTGCCTTGGATACAATTATGTTCGAAGCGGCTCTTGACCCACCCTGCAGTGTAGCTTTGAAGCAAATTAAAAGTAAGAGTAACTGTTTCAAGACTCTAGAATTTTTAATTAATGACAGGCAGCACTCTTGATGTTGCTCCACTTGCAGATGCAGCTGGATGGACATCCCTGTGATAACATGAGCCTATGCAGCCGTCAGTCAAAATGTTTTATAGTCGAGTGGGTCCTATGTTTGAATAATTTGTCATGTCAACGGAGCAGCTCAACGTCATAGACTTCTAATTACAGGAACAATACACCATACGCTTTGACATCTCGTTTCGTAAATGACTTTCTGAACAGTCGACTTTAAAATTACAACAGTTTTCGACAGCGGGTCTTTGTGAAGCGATCAGTTGGGTGCTGACAGATATATTTTCAATGATCTCTCTCTGATTGATGAGGTTAATAATTGGTAGGGACCTACTTGAGTCTAGTTGTTTGTATAATATTAAAAATTACTGATGCACGACTGCTTTTTGTCGGGGTGAGCTCACTCATATTCTGTCTTCTGTATTAAAGAGATTAATTCGTTTTGTTATCAGAAGTAATATTAGTGATATACTGAATTAGCAACACGGCTTTACAACAGATTAAGTAGGAGGAGGTGATATTAGTTAGTTAGTTAGTTATTGGAGAGGGCGGGTTTCCCCATGCACTTAGACCAGTATTGGTCCATTGTTCTTCCCTCTATGATATTCTACCAGTCTGTATTCCCTACCGATATTGGTGCGTACCATCAGTCCCGACCGAGCCAGCGAGTTCGGCCTCCACTGGCTTGGCGGTATCTATAATGCTTCCCCCATCTATCAGAGGCGTTAGAGATTACTGTTGGGCGGGAAATGACCTTGAATTTGGCTCAGTGACCTCCTTTGGAGATATGAGGTATGAGGTTCTTTTACGTGCCGTAAAGCTACGACACGGGACCCACGGCTTGAAGTCCCTCCCGGAGGACTTGTTCCCTGAATTTTTCCGCCCTTAAAAATTCGACGACCTCCGCCGGGTTTGAATCCGCGTACCACGAGTCATGAGGTGGGAACGTTACCTCTAGACTACGGAGGCCGCTTAGGAGGTGATATTATGTCTGGCTTTGATTTTGACGAAACGAGGTGCGTCATGAACTGTAAATATATTTCACAACTTGGAGTAGTGGAATGAAAGCTTGTAGACTGTGGCGAAATAAGAAATGGAATCGGCCCTTCTTCCGCCCGTCTTCCCTTCTAACGCTGGATTTCCAAATATCCATAGAAAGAAAGTACACGGGAAAGCATTTCTTGGGGTTTATTTGAAGGCACTGTTTTCTGAATACCAAGATAATCATAGTGAAATTAATAGATAATATATACAAAATAAACGGGAGACGGGATAGCTCAGTTGGTATAGTGACTGACTACAGAGTTATATTTCTGGTGAGGCCGCGCCATAGCTCAAGCGGTTAGTCTCTGGCTTGCCACCGCGGCGGCCCTGGTTCGATCCCGGGTCTGGTCAAGTGGGATTTGTGGTGGACAAAGTGTCGCTGGACAGGTTTTTCTCCTAGTACTTCGGTTTCCCCTGCCAATCTTCATTCCACCAATTGCTCCACAATCACCCTCATCTATCATCTGGGGCTGGTACAATAGGCCAGAAGTGACCGCAGTACAAGGGACTTAGTCCTACACCAGTAGCAATAAAATAATGTTCCCGGTGGTGGCAAGAATTTTCTTCTCTCCTCTTCCTCCAGATTGGCTCTGAGGCCGAATCAACTTCTTCTCCATTGAGTATCGGGTAGCTTTTCCTGGTGGTAAAGCGGCCTGGGCTTTAAGCTCACCACTTACATCCAACTATTGCCGAGGTCAAGAATACATAGATCTGTACATCCACTCCTCCGATCACAGTGGCCGGGCCTTCTAAGGCGTGAGCCGTCTCCGCCCGCTCGAACACTGTGATCGTGAGTTCGAACCCCACTCGAGGCATTGATATGTGTATGCGTTTCTTTCTGTGTTTGTGTTGTTCTGTGTGTAGGTAGTGGCCTTTCGAAGGGCTGATCCCCCATCCAAGGAGGAGTCTTACCGACTGTGTTTAGGATTAAGGAACTGAAAAAGGGGCCAAGACCCAACGAAGGGCTGTAGAGCCATAATAATAATAATAATAAATTAAGTAAATGGGGCGCGCTCTGGCATCAGTTACGTTTGTAACATAACTGTCGAGATTTCCTCCTTATTTGTAATGCAGATTTTTCCACAGTATACTTAAAAATGAGCCTGTCACGATAGCCGAGCGGTCTAAGGCATGTACTGTCTTCGCTCGCTTGGAAACCGGGATCGTGAGTTCGAATCCCACCAGGGCATGTATGTTTAGTTTGTGTGTGTGCGTTTTTCTGTGTTTGTGTACAGGTAGAGGCCTTGCGACGAGCTGATCACCCGCCCAAGGAGTCCTACCGAATGCGTAAGATCTAGAAAAACCGAAGTGAACGGAGAAGTTCATGGAGGTAGGCCTAGGCCCACTGGGGTTGTAGTGCCAAGGAAAAAAAAAAAGAACTTAAAAATGTGAAACAAACTTTATATCATAAATAATAGATATTTCTTTAAATTTGATAAAATGTAGTATATGGTGATTGCTCTTGAGTGAACGCTGGAAAGGACTATAATTTGATATCTTTATCGTAATTAAGGTGTTTAATTATACACGTAATTTATTAACTTTACTACTGGTAACTTGCCCACAATACAAATGAGGTGATAAAATGTAATGGGTTCTCCTTGGGCATCGAAGCGCAATAAATTATTACCATGTTTGCTAACCGTCTGATTCCATCTACAGTTTTGATTAAATACATTTTATATAATCTTGATTCAACGGTGTTGACGCAAACACTAAATAAATTGTTTGTTGTAGTTATTATTACGACCAAGATTCTTTTTAATTTTCACAGATCAGTCTTTCACTTTTTAGCAGGTAGCCTTCACGTCTCAATTTACAATTGAATCTCTGCAACAAATCGAGGGTACGTCATTTATGATACAAAAACGACAGCAAACTTGTTCCACACTCTAGTTAGCATATTGATGAAACACTACTACATGATGGAAATATTCATCAGAATTAATCTTCAGCATAAAAACTGGCGCTGATTACACAACAGATAAGACGAAATGCACTGGAGAATAAAAAATGGGGAAACATTTTTTCTATAGCACCAAATTACCATATTCTCAGTAAAACCCAGTGCTGGCTACATAATGCATAAAGTTAATACATGTAGCTATTTGAATTTTGAAATACGGTGCTGCATAGACGGAAAATTGGTCCACGTGAGACTCTGTGTTTAGACCTATAAAACTTATACGCTTTCAACTTTATAAAACTTGATGCATATTCCTCGCTTGGGATGAAGAAAAGCCGAGTTATATAGCTCGTGGGGATGGTGGCTTCTATTATTATACAGCGAACTCCGAACATTAAACCGTCCTCATAAGCGAGGGTAAACGCAGAAAGAAGGAACAGGTATAAACATTGTATTCTTGTGTCATGACTGGGTTATATTAGAGACTTCTTATCTTCGTGTTTTCAAAGCGTGTACAGTAGTGTCATTATATGTTCCAGCACGTCTCGCATAAGTGGACATACTTTTACGTCCTTGGTTCGATATGAATCAGCTGTTCATAGCTCGGGATAAATACATTAATCTCGGCTTTATACACCAGATATCAGGAGTGTCTACGTCATGGTAACGGCCTCACCGAGCACGTTTTGTTTGTCGTGTGTTTCTGAACTCATATTCAGAAGGTACAGGGTTCTAATCTTAGCCTGGGTAACCAGTGTCCCATCTACAGCTTTTATTGTTTTTCGCAGTATTGTACAGTCACTTCGCCTTGAGAGTGGAGACAGTCATATTCTCCGAAATATCACCACACTCGTTCACAAAAATACGGTACCATTACCCAAGTGTATGCCCCCGTATACATTTATCATAATGTTCGTTTTTATTCACAGATGTTTTTTGTCTTTATTATTGTGTCACATGATGTAAGCCTCATAGCAGGAACACGAAGTTTTAAAATAAATCCTTTCCTCAGCTTCTGGTTACACTGATTAATTCATATACTTTGAGCTGTAGTTTAAAGTCTGGTGCACTTTATTGAACAGAATAGAATATTACTTGAAGCAGAAAGAATATGTTTTCAACGCTGGAGAATTTCTGTGTAAATTTTCAAAAGTGGACGCCTGAGCTGTAAACGCTTAGGGAAGCGAACCCGCTGAATCGCCAAGTTCCTCTGCGACCCCCCATCTCCTTCCTGCTTCCACATATAATCTAAATCCATAAATCTGAACTTCACTTCTCATAGCAAGCGACAGAACCCCTTCCTCGCCTTTCAATCCACCCTCCCGTCAATATTCTCGTGTGCGGGAAGTGAGTTATTTCAGTCGAACGATATGTGCCTAATCGTTCCATCTTGCCATCTCAGCGTGAAATTGGGGTTGGGATTTGACTTTATATGTACTGTAAAGCAGGAAGTTGGAGGGGGTGCCTATATCAACGCTTTAAACTTGAGATTATGTATCATCTTACGGGAAAGGGACGGCACGTGTGATGTATATGTAATATGCTCTGCCTTAGGCTTGAGTAAACCTGACGAGGGGGTCACTGTCACGAAATTGACCCCTACCATCTCCAGTCACCCTTAAACTCCAGAGATTGCTTCACTTCAGCGTACGGTCGCAACTTCATTAGCGATGTCGCTTTCTTTATCGATGGGAAAATGTCCGAAGCGTATTTGATGGAACGCAGGCTTAGAACGCTGCGAGGTGGAGTGAGCTGGAGGAAACAACTCAGTCAGATAATCTTCTGAGCCTTATATGCATGAGCAGTTAACTGATTTCGCTCTCACCTTCTGTTCATTTAGCTGAGATGCGCACATTTTGAAAGTGCGGCGTGCTGTGATTGAGTTCAGCAGTATCTGTCTTAGGAAGTGCTCGGTTTAACTTTTGACATGATATTCCTAAGGAGGTTTCGAGAAGCAGGCAGTGTTCTCCCTCCGTTTTCTTGCTTAGCTTTTCTTGGGCCGCGCCATAGCTCAAGCGGTTAGTCGCTGGCTTCCCACCGCGGCGGCCCGGGTTCGACCCTGGGTCTGGTCAAGTGGGATTTGTGGTGGACAAAGTGGCGCTGGGGAAGGTTTTCTCCGAGTACTTCGGTTTCCCCTGGCAATCTTCATTCCGCCAATTGCTTCACAATCACCCTCACCTGGTACAATAGGCCAGAGGTGGCCGCAGTACAAGGAATTTAGTACCACCCCACTAGCAATAAAAAAAAGCTTTTTCTTCGACACTGAAGATGGAGGATTTGTTTTTCCCCGAAATATAGGTACTACACGCTGAAGATAGAAGCAGTATGTTTCCACGCCTCTGTGGTCTAGTGGTCAGAGTTTCTGGCTACAGATCCAGAGGTCCCGGGTTCGATTCCCGGCGCTACCCGATTTTCTGCGAAGTAGTGGGTTTGGAACGGGGTCCACTCAGACTCGTGAGGATAATTGAGGAGCTATTTCAAGGAAATTACTGCTTCGGTCTAGAAAGCAGAGATTAACGGCAGTGGGGAACCGTTTCGCTGACCATTTGACACCCTCTATCCGCTAAAGTTAGCACTAACTTCACCGACAAGCGCCGGTCGCTCGGTCAGTATAGTTTGCTTGAGGACTACAGTTTCCCCGAAACTAAGGTAAACTTGATGTATTTGTAAGATCTATTTTATGATCGCTGACTTACATGTAGTTATGGTTTCTGTTTAAAATTTCTCCTTTTGGAAGGGCCGCCAGATAACTGGTGTATCGTAACAGAGCCAGTAAGGATATTGTGAGGATAGGCAGGATACCCAGGACCTCTCGATTGCAAAGTGATATCTTCGGTTGATGCTCGCATGAAGTGAACACTTCAACTGCGAGTTTATTCACCTTCTTCAAAGAAATTGCGCAGAGTAGGAATAACTGTAGGTACCATTGGATTCTGAGTGCATATTTAGGCATAGGCCATTTATTGCAGGATTTCCTGAGTTATCCAGAATGAATGTTGGCTCCAAGTGAAAGTATCTTTTAGAGCGAGGGCACACCAAGGAAACTGGCAACTGCAACGCAACTGCAACGCAACCGCAACGCAACCGCAATTTCCGAGAACTGTTATCAGCCTGAGTTGAACATATGTTACTGAATGGAGCAGCTCAAACTGAGGAGACTGCGGTTGCGTTGCGGTTGCCAGTTTCCATTGTGTACCCTTGCACTTAGTGTCTAACAAGAGAACTACATGGTCCATGTCATAGTTCAGACGATTGGTCAGCGGATTCTGAGTCCTGATTCCCGTGTTCGATGCTAGGTCATATCATGTGGGATTTGTGGTGGACAAAATGTCACTCGAATAGGTTTTCTGTGGGTACGTCGGTTTCTCCTGCCTTATCTCTCTTCTAATTTCTAAATATTCATTAGTCATCCTGTCACCGACGCTATGTCGTTAAACAAAAGAAAGATAAAGGAAAGAGAGTTACAGTAAAATAGAAACAAGTGACATTCTGAGGGACTCGAGAGATATGAGCGGGCCCACGTGCGCAGGTGCCTTGACGCTGCGTAGCGTCGTGCAAGTGAGGCGAGACGTTGCAATAATGAGGTGTTCACTCTTTTAGACGGAGCTCCTCGACAATGAACCGCCTAACTCCAGCGTCGGTTCGCTGAACTGTTTACCTTCTTTCCGAACTGCACCGAATTCACTGTTATGCATCCGTTAGGTTAGCATCGACAAAACTTTCTTTTTTTGTGTTACGGAATTTTTATCAAAACTATTCCCACAACTGTTTCGATCGGTGTTGGTCATCTTCAGATAATTACATGCATAAGATACAAATTAATGCATTGTGTTGCATTCCATTGTGTTATTGACAAATGAATTCATTTAAAATAATTTTTAATCAACTCTCGCTTTTGATTTGCTGTCCGTACTGATGGGTACACGATTCTTTTACATCTATGCACCGCTCGTCCTCTCTGTGATTTCATGATTTCGTCAGAACTTTCATGTTAAGCGCTACTAGAATGAGCCATTACAGTTTAAGTTATCCAAGTTCTTAGTTAATTAATCAAGTGCATCTCCACGAAGACGTATGAAGATGTGGAGGTAGTTCCACCATTCTTGACCTCAGCAATGGATGGAGGTTTTTGGTCAGGTTCAGGCCCCAGTCGCTTTAACCTCGAGGAAAGAACCCCGGTACCCAATGGATGGGCGGCTGTGTGGGCCTTACAGCCAGTCTAAAAGCTGTAGAAGAGAGAAAAATTTCTTTCCCTTGCTAGAAATTGAACCTCCGTCGCCCAGTCCATAGCCCGTCGCTATACCGACTGAGCTACCCCACCTCAGGAATGATTCCTTAACGAAGTCGGAATTGATGAAGAATTCAGTGTGTTGTGGTCCTGTGGTCGAATCAGCGTCAAAGAGAAATGAGTATCAGTTGTGTCCCTGGGGGTAAAGGGCGGCCGGCGATTAAGGCTAACAACCTCACTGCCATCTGTGAGCCGATTATCTAGAAAATGTGGAAGCCTGGACGTCTCACAATCCTATGGGCCTCCACTACCTGTCGTATAAGAAATACCGTTTTTATCATAAGAACGAAAGGAAAGAACTTTTGATATTTTAAATGATATATTCACGTAGTACAACTGCAGATAGCAGTGGTCATGAAGTGTAAGGGGCAAGAATCACTAGATTATTTTAATACTGGGATCGCGGGTTCGAAACCTGCTCGAGATATGTTGTGCTGATATGTCCTTTTCAGTGAGATAGGCCTATAGAACCTATCTTTACAGTGTGTAATATTATAGGTAAAAGCTATCCGTGTAACAGGTCACGGAGGCCCATAAGGTTGTGAGACGTTGAAGGTCCCATATTATCTAGACAATCGGCTCACAGACGGCGGTAAGGTTATCAGCCTTACGCTCCGGCCAACCTCTACCCCAAAGAAGACTCCTGGTACTCATTTCTTTAGTGGATGAGTCGACTCCAGGACCATAGTGTGGCCGAAAGGATTAGGTCAATTGAAAAAAATCCACTTATTCGGGAATCGAATCCGCTACCTTCCGGCTTGTGACATAGTGCCTCAACCAACTACGCTACCGTGTGCCCCGTAATGTTATATGTGCCAAACTAATTGAATTGGTTATGTCAGCAAATTATCTGTTCTCTCTCACTTTCTCTTTAGTTAGTCGTATGAAGTTCCTATTTCATGCAATCAAATATTCCGTACGGTTTCTTCTTCGGGCACCGTGAAGACGACGCAAGGAACCGCAGATGTAAGACCATATCCTGGGCAGGTACCAGTGTCGGAGAAGTACCTCGCGCTATTCACATCAGAGCACGCTACCGTTCCGAGCAAATTCATATATATAAGAAGTAATATTAAATTTAAAGTTAGATCGTTGGAAACGTTAGTGTAAAATAGCACTTCATAACTTTAAAATGAGTGTTGACATCCCTAGATTTCCCCTTTCCACATAAAGCAACAAAGGACATCAGCGCATTAGCCTCATGGCCTCAGCCAGTTACATCAGCGGTAAAGCACTCAATTTGTATCAAGATGGCGCTCACTTCATTTCGCGGTCTGGAAATTTTCTTTCGTGTGCTATTTAACGGCGCTTTAAGATTTGAGGCTATATGACGTCAAATTATCGGATTATACATGAATAATGAATTGGGAAGAATCTGGAAGGAAGCGTCCGTGGCGTGATCGAGTCAGTATCACGACAATCTTCAGAGTTCTTCTCTGCCCAACATCATTGTCCTCTTCTAATATAATTTTACCTACTGCACAATGAGGATGTTGTATTTTAGCGTCCTGTTGCACTGAGTTTCATCCATGATATGTATAAAGTGGCCGTCTTGTAGTGCACTCAATTTCACCTATTACTTCACGACATGTTTCGGCAACATAGTGCCATCATCAGGTGCCCTAATTACGCTAATCTATTGCATTGCTTGCCTTTATATGTCTTTATAAAAGTATTTAAAAAGTGCTTATTGTCAACTATAATAAATTTATACACACTAAAACTTGTTAAGATTATTCATCCTATGTGTCTTAATTAAAACTTGCGTGTGGTTCTTCCAGTATGGGGGTCGTCTTTCTTATATTCTGTGTAAACCGTGTCTTGTGATATGTGTTCCCTTCTTAGCTGCGAGTGTTGAGAGGCGAAATTGAGTGCATTACAAGACGGCCACTGTATACATATCATGGATGAGCACAATGAGGAGCTTCATAACTTGTACTCTTCTCTAAGTATAATTAGAATGATCAAGTAAAGGAGGATGGGATGAACAGGGCATGTAGCACGAATGGTGAAGAGTAATGCATATAGGATATTGATAGGAAAGCCAGAAGGAAAGAGACCATTGGGAAGACCAAGAAGTAAGTGGGTGGACAATATTAAAATTAATCTTAGAGAGAAAGAATGGGATGGCATGGATTGGATTGATCTAGCTCAGGATAGGGACCAGTGGAGAGCTGTTGTGAACACGGTATTGAACTTTCGGGTTCCATTAAATGCTGGGAAGTTCTTGAGTAGCTGCAGAATTGGCGACTTTTCAAGAAGGGCTCAGCTCCGTGAGTGAGTGACTGAATCTGTAAAGCAGAAGTAACGTGGCTGAATGACTTGAGAATCAATCACTCAGTAGTTTCGTGAATCTCAGTGGTTGATGAGACTGTCAGACTGAAGAAGGATCCCGCACTACCGGTTGGAGATCAGTGATATAAATTTAAAACAGGAATTGAGTTGAACTTGGCACACTGCACCAAAACGCCTTCACACTTACAAGCCAAAAGGAAACAGAAGACTACACTACACATTCCAGAATCAATCCCGGACGTCAGAATGAGTTCCATAAGTTCAAATCCTTAAATATAGAGGGGGATAAATGAAATTAAATAGAATACAATTATATCTTAAAATCTGAAACTTTTTTTTTTTTTGCGTTTGCATGTAATCACTTTCGAAGAGCCTTGGGTTATTCCACTCTTTACTTAGCGAGTTAGAAACCCGCCAGGTGAAAGTATATATAATGTGGCATATAGACTCTTTGCAACTGCTTTGTAAGCTGTTGCTCTTAGAAACTGGTAGCTGAGGCTGTTGGAAGCTGCTACCAAGCAACGACAGTGAAGACGTGACTGTGGACACTGACGTGTAATAGAGAACTATAAAGTGTAGTCACGAGCTGTATCAAAGTGTGCAATAAATCGAGTCATTATTCCGAAACCCGTCTATAATCACTGTATCACGTGACAATATACAGAGTGATTCTAAATTATTGTCTCGGTTTCCCCGCACTATAACTTTCAAATGGAGTCAACAAAATAGAACTGCTTAAGGAATATGAAAGTGTAATTCGAAAAGTTGTATTGCTTATATAATCGATGCTGGTAAATGTTAAACAACTTCAACACACGCGCCTACCCTTGCACGTAAGGTTTGAAAATTATAGGCCACAGAAACCCCGACAATAATTTGGAATTTTTTGTATATATGTGTGTATATGTATGTGTGTGTTTTCTGTATTATACTAAGGCAGGTAGAGTCCTTGCTACTGGTCATTTCTCACATAGGGATATTAAGAAAACTCCGTAGATATGAAATAAAATAGGATCTGTGCATTTTTAACAACACGATGGAAGAAAATGGGCTGTAAAGGAAGGGAAATACAACATTTGGCGCTTCAACCTATATAAACCAGGAAATATTGTAATTAGTTCAATGTGCCCGTACAATATTTTTTGTGATATCAATTATTCGGAGATAAGAGGAATAGATACAGAATTTTTATTCGGAAAACGCGAAGAAGGGATACCTATTAGGAGACCTAGGCATACCCAGGAATATAATACTTAAGGACCTCAGAGGAGCAGGCTTTGAGGTTGCAAAATGGATGTATTTCACATAAGACGGAGAAAATTTCGGCCTGTTGCGAACAGAGAAGTGGACCTTCGGGTTCCATAAAATTGGACAATTTTTTTACAAGTTATCAGACTATCAGCTATCCAAAAAAAAAGAAAAGCAGTATCGTCCATGGACGTAGACGGATGACGTAAGAAAGTAATTTAGCGTACTATATATTGAAGGGGCTGTTGTACTGCGATGTGGAAAGCAAATAGAAAAACTACCACATCACTCTACCACTACCACTCTATCACTTTTCCTGGATAATCTCTTTCCAAAAACAGAGAGACAATGTATGCGAGATGTTTCCTCTGGAGACAAAACAAACCGGAGGGGCGGATAGAAGTGACCAGAAGACGAGGAAGAAGACGTAAGAAGATGTTGGATGACCTTGGGGACAGAAGAGGATATTTTTATTTGAAGGAGAAAGCTTGTGATCGCATTAAGTGGAGGAACTGTTTTGGAAGAGACTGTGGACCTGTTGTCTGAGAGATTACTAATGAATGAATAAATATTGAAAGGCCGGTCACGGTAGCCGAGCGGTCTAAGGCATGTACTGTCTTCGCTCGCTTGGAAACCGGGATCATGGGTTCGAATCCCACTCAGGGCATGGGTGTTTGTGTGCGTTTTTCTGTGTTTGTGTACAGGTAGAGGCCTTGCGACGAGCTGATCGCCTGCCCAAGGAGTCCTACCAAATGTCTAAGATCTAGTAAACCGAAGTGAACGGAGAGTTTCATGGCGGTAGGCCTAGGCCAAAACGAGGGCTGTATAATGGTAATGAAAAAAAAAAATATTCAAGAAGATGATGGCAAATACATTTCATTTAGTACTGTCAAAGACGTAAATTGTACAAATAATTATGGACGTGATAACATTTTTATTTCTGCTGGAGTTGATAAGGCACTTGGACCCTGGCTTCTGATTTATCAGTTTCATGATCATTTTACAGACGGTAGGACTCCTTGGACGAGTGATCAGCTCGTCGAAAAGCCTTTATCTAAGCACAGGACAACACAAACCCAGAATAAACACACACCAAACATCCATGTTTTACGTGGGATTTGTACCCACGATCCAGGCTTCCGAGAGAGCGAAGACAGTACGCGCCTGAGACCGCTCGGCTACCGTGACCGGCGCATAAAGATTGACCTTAATAAAATATGCTGTAGAGCTCTGAAATTAATGTATTTGATTCAGTAGTGCATTCATTAATCCATCAAGGGACAGTGATTACACTGTGTATGACCTGCTTTAACTTTAAAAATTTCTGCATCTTGCTCACATTATGTATTTATGGAATACCGATTATTTCATTGATAAATCCTTGTAACGGAGAAGAATTACGTTTTATTTGAGGTTTTATTTGATTTTTTAAGTATTATTCAGAAGAAATTTTATTTAAAATGGGGACTTTAAAATATGGCTTCTGTTACAGAAGACTAAATTGAAAATTTGAGAAAGAAGATCTGCCAACCACAGGCTGGACATTGCTGGATTAAGTTAAAAGCAAAAAAGTAGGTTGGACTTGACGAGTTCTGCGTCTGCGCCTCCCAATTGAAGCGCGAGGACTGCTCGCTTGCCTGATGGGAAATGTTCCAATCCAGATGCTAAGGATTCCGTAGCAGATAATGCTCTTGCCAACAGGCCGCGCGCCATACAGAAAGTAATGTGACGGAAACGAAGTCAGTATTTTTAAAACCATCCCATTTCTCAAACTTGAAGAATGTCCATACATAAACGTGGATGCATGCGTGTGCTTCATCTTGTTGTTCGGTTAGTTAGAGTGACAGACAAACAACAATCAGTTACACCCACGTTCCGTCCTTTCAGCTGAACAACCAACACAGTTTTTCATGAACCTTGCATTTAAATTCAGGATTCCATTAAAACGTCTATGTATATCACAGTCTGTCAATAATGTAACAAATTGTTAATTTTTCTTACACTTACACTTTTAACACAACATGTTTCGACCCTAGATGGCCATCTTCAGGTATCTTAATGTATTAAAACTGTTACACTGCATTAATAAGCTCTAAAATCATAGGCTGTGGCAGTTTTAATACATTAAAATACCTGAAGATGGCCATTTACGGCCGAAACATGTTGTGTTAAAAGTGTAAATGGAAGAAAAAGAATCAATTTGTTACGTTATTGAAGTACTGTGGATACATAGACGTTTTAATATGGCTTCCAACAGGATGCTTAAATACGGAATTACAAATTAGGGTTCCATTGTTTCATCTACGTCCCGATAAGAATAGATTGGGTGGGATGCCTTACTTTCAGATTGTGAAATGCTGTCAGATATAACGGCCAAAATTGGGTACCCCATCTCACCCTTATCAATTGTGGTGACAGCGTAATTAAGCCTCTCGCACCCTTCGGAATCTTTTTTCCATTCCTTAGAGATAAAGCCTCCACGTTCCCGTCGTTCAATGAACCAAATAAGCAGCATTTTGTAAACATATTCACGGTATTGATTTCATGACGTTCCAGTAGAGATATTTCATAACAGCGGCCTGACATGCTTGCTTCTGCCCCTACATTTTTTCTTTGGCGCTACAGCCCCAATTTCGGTCTTGGCTTACCTCCATGAAACTATCCGTTTCATTTCGGTTTTCTAGATCTTAGGCATTCGGTAGGACTCCTTGGGTGGGTGATCAGTTCGTCCCAAGGCTGCTACCTGTACATAAACACAGAAAAACGCACACATACACACACCAAACTTCCATGCCCTGAGTGGGATTCGAACCCACGATCCCGGATTCCGAGCGAGCGAAGACAGTACATGCCTTAGACCGCTCAGCTACCATGGCCGGCAGTGTATAAGAATAATATATAAGAATTCAGTTCGTACCTCACAGGAAACAGATCCGAACCCACGATCCCGGCTTCCGAGCGAGCGAAGACAGTACATGCCTTAGACGGCTCAGCTATCGTGACCGGCAGTGTATAAGAATAATACATAAGAATTCAGTTCGTACCTCACAGGAAACAGATCCGAACCCACGATCTCAGCTTCCAAGCGAGCGAAGACAGTACATGCCTTAGGCTGCTCGGCTACCGTGACCGATCTTCCCTTACATTTTTGCTTAGAATTTATTAAGTTTATTTTCTTTCACTTCGCTTTTCTTCAGAATTTATATAAAGTTGATAGTTTGCGTAATTGTTCATTTAATTTGTTTGTATCTATACTGCATTACCGCACATAGTTCAAACTCATGGTTTCCCGACATTTTGTATTTTTATGGCTTGAAGGTTCATCGAATCGGTTAGTTGGAAAAGGGAGTGTGTTTGGCTTTCAGCCATTGGATATATTCCATTTTCAAGGCACACGATTCAGTTTTAGCATTCATGACCTTCTAACGCGTTAGTTACACAGAATTAATAACATGAACACATTACTAGGAATAACCATCTACTTCTCCACGACAACCACACAAAACTACGTCATATTAACAACAACAACCTCATATACAACGGATACCGCTCAGCGCCATAACAACACTCGGTACTCATGGACACAATACGCACTACATTTCAGGAGAACCACGCAACACTCACAACGTAACATATAAATGAGACAGGAAGAACTAATGGCCTACTTTCCTTTGATATGACACGGACCTCATACAAAACGACACCTCCAACACTTCTTCTATTGTAGCGTGTATTCGTTGCCACGGGAACGAATCTCGCGATTGCAGGAGGGTTTACATGCAGACACACAAACTGATGGGAATATTTTATGAAATATTGGGTTAAAATAGACTCAGGTGTTATGATGTACATACCAAGTGTAATAAAAACTGATTTCAGGCATTCAGAAGTTTATAAGGGTGGGAGTGGGGGTATTCGCAGACACAGACAGCATGACGATCTCATAAGCGTACTTTTTTTTTTTCAAAACGAGGAAGATAGGCTAAAAAGAAAGGAAATGTTAATTAATTTTAACAGAATAACAACAATTTAGGCATAATATTAACCGACTTGTAACAGCATTTCAGAAGAAGCTAATAATGATGTAGGACAACAACTACACCTATAATCTACCTGATGATGAACTTAAGGTCGCAACTTTATAGAAGAAACGACTGTAATATCGATATAGCAAGCTATCAGTGTAGGAACATGCTGCTCCTGTTAAATAAATGATCAAAGAATGCAGCAGGATGTTGAAATATTTTAATTTCCAAATATACTGAATAGCATTTGATGAAATTTGGTATTTGAGGGGTCTGAAATGAAATTTAAGTGCTGAATTCTATTTCGATCCCTATCGTTGCAGTATAGCCATAATTTTCCTGAAGGAAATAGGAGGTGCTCGGATGACGGTGCGCGGGAGGACACGAGTTTGAATCTTGGTTTGGGCAAGAATAATTATCCAAAGTTTTGTATTATCCCGTGGAGCTTGAGGCCTTGCTAAAGACGTGTATAGATGTAAGGAGTCGCATTTCCCGTTAGAGTGGGATTTCGAGAACATCTATGTTTAGAGTAAGCCTTAACTTAGAAGATTTTCGGAATATAAACACTAAGGCAGGCCCATATTTGTTATTTGGAATTTTGTACACCATTTTAGTTTATGAAGTCTGAGTTTTTCACGACAGTGGTTGTTGAGATTGTGGTCTTCTGGGTTGAGAGGTCGTATAGTTTTGTGGGTAAATATTGATGTTTCTGAAGAATATGACACTTCTGTCTTCAGGGTTGAACTCTAAAGATGAAAGTAGCGTGACCTTCCGAAGTTTCGGTGTCCATATTTCATATTTCAGAATAATGCAATCTGAATTATTTAATTTTTAAAACATATACTGATCACAAATTCCAGTTCTAGATGTATATTTTGATTAATTTTACCAAACTATGTGTTTTCTAGAAATCGGTTTTCAGTTTCAAGATGTTATCACTCCTCAGTAACACATTTCACTGTAAGGGGCTGCTAGAGTTCAGCTAGCGAGCCATTTCCGTAAATACCTCCAGTTCTAGTCAAAGAATATTTTGTTTCCTAGGCTCCTGCTACATCGGAGTGCAATGGTTGTCTTATGAGCGCGGTGCTGATTTTCTGTCTCCCCTTCTCATCTGCAGAGAAACACAACTGCCCTACCCCCTTTGCCGCTTTAATTACACCTTGAAGCTACGGAGTCAGATAGACACAGCGAATCGAGGGAAACGGCTTGCTCTGTCTTTATCCCTCATGAAAGCGGGACAGTCCAACATCTGCCACATCTTGTCGCAATTACACATACCGGAACCGAGGTCTGGAGACAAGGACCATCTTTACGTCATTAGTGGTCTCTACGAGGGGAGGGAGGCGGTGCTCATCATACTTCTGCAGCAAAACAGTATGCATTTTCTTTAAAACAATAAAGGTTAATTAGCAATAAAGAGAAATAGCTATCCAACAACGCTTACTTTGTATGCCTAATTTCTTATTCCTCACATGTTTCGACAACTTGGAAGACGTACATGAAAGGATAATATTAAAATTGATCTCAAGTAATTTCGCGTGAGTGTGGACTGGATTCGTTGGCTCAGGAACCAGTGACGAACTCCCGTGAACACAATAGTGAACCGTCGGTTTCCATTAAAAGTTGGGAATTTCTTGACAAGATCGGCAACTGATAGCTTCTGAAGAACGGTTCTCTTCCACTGTACGAGTATATCGTGTTTGGGTCCCTTTGTTGGATCATCATTAGGTGATTACAGCTGTAACAAGCTGTTTAATATTACGAAATTAATATCACTTTGGCAACCCTAAGATATTAATTGTAAGATTGAAGTTCTCACTGTGAAGATCACTGTTTTCTGGAATTGATGCCATATAGTCTGGTAGAAATGTTCTAATGTTTAATTTAATTATTTTTTTGGGGGTAGGGTGAGACTGAGCCCACTTGGTTACGTCGGCCACTGTTTGGCCTATTGTATGAGTCCTGGATTGTGGATGATGATGGGAGTAGTCAGTGGAATAAGAATTAGCGGGGGAAACGGAAGTAATCGGAGAAAGCCTTCCCTAGTACCACTTCGTCTACCACAAATCCCACATGACCTCAAGTGGGATCGAAGCCGAGCCGTCGCGGTGGAAAGCCGAGGGCTAATTGCCTGAGCTATGGAACGGCCATTTCTAACGCTTCGAGCGAACCTTCTGCCTCCAGGAGATACCATGACGATGGGGGCAGCAGATTTATACCAAATAAGACATTCATCCTCTAACATAATTTTATATACATTTATATACCTTTGTTACCTCGTAACACAGGGTTGTGAGACGTCGAGGCTCCCATATTTTCTAGACAGTCGGCTCACAGATTGCGATGAAGTAAGCCTTACGTGCCGGCCGTCCTTTACTCCCAGGAAGATTCCTGGTACTCATTTCTGTTAGAGGCTGAGTCGACCCCAAGGCCATAGGGCGGCCGGAAGGATTAGGTCAATTGAAAAATCCAGTGACCTTATTGGGAACTGAACCCGCGACCTACCGGCTTGTAGCATAGTGCCTCAACCAACTACGCTACCGAGTGCCCCTACCTCGTAATATACGCCATTAAAATAAAAAGGAGTGCTATTTCATTATTTATTTATGTATTTATTTATCACCCTGACAATGAATAACAATTTACAGAATTCTCCCATATTGAAAACAGAAGTTATATTTGTTGATTCCATAGAAATAATTTTTGGGTGCTTTTTGGAAAGAGTCTGATATAGGCAGCGGCTTTCCGGCTGCTCCCCACATTTGCGGCCCTCCGTCTGTATCGATCAGGCCATGTGAAGCATAAACTGTTCGTGTTGTTTATCTTTTACGTTCAAATCCGGGAGATTTCTGCGCTAGCCCAAACAGCACATTCATTGACGCGATAGGATTTCCACTCTGAAGCACCGCCTTGTCGCCCATGCATCAGCCAGGCGAGCATGTTCCTTTTAACTTCGAAAAAGCTTTAGATAAGATGGAGAGGCCAGGGGAGGGGGAAGCTTACACGGTATTTGAAACATGAGTAACCTAATACCGGCACAAAAAATGGAGAAGTCAATAGCCATGTAAGATGCTCTTTAGTCTTGTGAAGATGCTTAGAGAAAGCCTCTGGTTCAGTCGCCTTGCATGCTTCTCACTTTGAGCTAATCCTGAGTCTGAGTCACCTGACATGAGAATTGAAGCGTTTGGAATTTGAAGGGCGTGATTATTGAGAGAGAACGTTCATGTAAAGACATGAAGAAGACTGCCATTCTTACAGATGTAACATATGTCACTGATACTGTATCAATGTATATATACGAATACAAAATAAATATTTGCAAGAATATTTTCGCGTAGGAGAAACGAATGAAATAACTCCGTGGTCTGCAGTTCTGGAACGGGGTCCACTCAGCCTCGTGAGAATAATTAGGAAGCTATTTGAAGGAAATAGCGACACCCGCGATCCGTTAAAGTTGACACTAACTTCGCCGACAAAGCGACGGTCGCTCGGTCGGTATTTTCTAACGAAGTACATTTTCATAATTACTATATATGTACCTACTTACCTACCTACCTACTTTATCTATCTACCTATCTAATATGGCTCTACCGTCCTTTGTTGGACCTTGGTCGCTTTTTCAGTTTCTTAATGTTATTCACAGACTCTAGGACTCCTTGGACTGGAGATCAGCCCGTCATAAGGCCACTACTTACACATAGGACAACACAAACACAAACGCAGACATCCATGCCTTGAATGGGATTCGAACCCACAATCCCCGTGTTTGAGCGGGCGGAGACTCTTCGTGCCTCAGACTACGCGGCCATTGTGATCGGCAAATTAATGTTCTGCACCTTGAAATATTATTTAACTGGAGTTTACCTCTATAATTATCTCAGATGTTTATTTATATTTCTCTTTTCCGTTTCGGTTATTTAAAATGTGAGTGATAATATACATGCAAATGAATCCATAGAAAAGTACAGCGTCTGAGAGTAAAATGGATATGGAGATTTGAAGTTCTTCTGCTGCTGGGTTTACTGTGCCATTATCGGATTGATTGTTATAGCGGGTAGTGGTCCTGGGATGGGTCGGTGAGGAGAGCCGCGGAGCTCAGGCTCCTTAGTGGTGAAGTGGCAAGGGACTGTTTGCAGTGCGAGAAGGACATGCAGGGTAATACATTATGGGACCGAGAGCACTTGACGCACTTTACGACGGAAATAGTCGAGTCTTGCCGCCGTGAGCACGCGAACAACGTAGAAAGCAGCAGCTATTGACCAGTCTTTCCTGTAGACACAAACTCTCAATCCGTCGAAACGCGTGTCATTAGTCGCAGTCCACTTAATAGTGATCATCTGAGAGTAATTCGATTTGGCGATGTTAGCCATTGCCGATCACAGTGGACGCGTGGTCTAAGGCATGAACTGCCTTCGCTCGCTCGAACGCTGGGATCGTAGGTTCGAATCCGATTCAAGGCATGAATGTCTGTGTGCCTTTATTCTGTGTTTGTGTTGTTCTGTGTGTAGGTAGCGGCCTTGCGACGGGCTGATTCCCCGTCCAAGGAATCCTAGGATCAACTCCATGGCCTGAAGTCCGCAAGTGAACTATACCGACCGAGAGACCGCTGCTTGTTGGCGAAGTTAGTACCAACTTTTGCGGATAAAGGGTGTCGCGTGGTCAGCGCAACGAATCCTCACGACCGTTAGTTTCGATTTTCTAGACCGGAACCTCTATTTCCTTGAAATAGCTCGTCAATTATCTTCACGAGGCTGAGTGGACCCCGTTCCAGACCCACCACTTCTCAGAAAATCTGGTAGCGCCGGGAATCGAACCCAATCCTCTGGATTTCTAGCCAGGATCTCTGATTACTAGACCACAGAGGAGGTCTGTACAGGATCAAGAAACTGAAAAAGCGGTGAAGGTCGAACAAAGGACTATAGGGCGATAGTAGATAGATAGCCATTAAAATCAACAAAATTTAGATATAGTGAATTTTGGCGTAAGTAAAGGCAAGGAAGAAATGATATATAACAGAAGAGTGGATTAAGTATACATGTTCTCCGATTTTAACAAATGCCGGTAGGGGGAGAGTGAATATATCGCAAGTAAACAATATTAATTTCATTTCAACGTGCAATCAGAAATTACACACTTACACGCATTTTGATGGTAGGTGATCAACCTGTTCTTCTTCTTCCCTCATCGGATTAGGCTCAAGTCTATGCAGACGGCTCAATAATGTTTAAACAGTCTTCTCATATCTCTGTTTGCTCTTGATCTGTCCTGAACAGCAAGTTGGCCGTTTTGTCTCTGTTATCCTCATGTTTACGGAATAGATATTCAATTCCTTCCTCATATCTGCCTCTTTCATTTTGTTTTGTGATCTAGATATCGCTTGATATCTTCTGAACACTTAATTTCCGTGGCTTTATTTATTCTATCTCTTCATAAAAGCACCGACATCAATGTTGCAGCTGCTAATCTACCAATTTCATGGAAATCGCTATGAATAGCATAAAAATCTACGCTGCCCCATTCTCATGCTTCTAACTCCACGCCGTGAAGAGTACCACCAACTTACATATTATAATCCTTCTGAATACTGAAATATATCCTGTCATAGGTAAATGTTTTTAAAATCTGTTCAATTCACAGCCTTTAGATACCTTCAGCTCTGTACCTATATTCTTGTTACATATTTAGCCTGCCAACAGATCCAAAGGTTCCGGATTTGATTCCAGGCGTTATCAGATTTTCTGAGAAGTAGTGGGTCTGGAACGGGGTCCAGTCAGCCTCGTAAGGATAACCGAGGAGCTATTTCAAGAAAATAGTGGATCCTGTCTAGAAAACCGAAATTAACGGCCGTGGGGATCTGTTGCGCTGACCACGCGACACTCTCTATCCTCAGAAGTTGGCACTACCTTCGTCGACAAGCGGCGGTCGCTCGGTCGGTATAGTTCTCTTGCGGACTAAAAGCCACGGAGTTTGTTTTTGTATTTACTAAAGCGGCCGGGGTATGAAGTTGGCTACACTTCCTTCTAGTGCCGAGGTCAAGAACGGTCGGGTTATATCTCCAACCAACCACACTTCTTCATGGCCTGGTGCTTAATTAATTAAACACAATGGAAACTTTACTTTTTAAGTTTATGTAATTTTTATGTGGTTATAATATCCATTCTCTTCCTAGAAATGCATTAAAAGAACAGAGAGATTAATTCTAGAGACTGTAAAACCCATGTTGCATGTGATTAATTTTTAAATTCCTTAATTCCACGGAAGTGAGTAGGATTCTGGAAGAGTGCTCGTATGCTTGACTCCTTTTGTGTTTCCATACAATCATGTAGGGTTTATAAAAAATGTGTGTGTGTTTTATAATAGTTAAAGGGGCTATCTTCAGTTCAATTCTTTATTTTTTACTTGTTAACTCATCGGCTACTTGAGTTAGCGAATAAACATAAATGACTGAATTCAACTGAAGATCTTTCGAATAATTTTAACACAACCTACGGATATTAACCATTATCGAATATTATTCATGCTTTGGACGATATGAATAAACTGAATGGATAACCAGTAGGAGAAATAATTTTATCTGTCATTGCAACAGTTTATCCACAATTTTATCAATTCTAGAGCTGTTGAATGGATTTTGATGACGTTTGAAAGTCTAATGATGTTCTCACGAAACGTCGTGGGGCCAGTTCTTCGTCACAGACGTAGGCTATACTATAATAAGGCATTGGTTTTACTCAAAGACATTAGTATTTATTTAAAACGTATTTATTTCTCTATAGAACCGCCATGATGGCTGGTTGTTCAAAATAAAGACAAATTTGACCTTACACTTCATTAAGAAGCACGCTATGAAGGGACTTTCCGGTCTAGAAAACCGAAATTAACGGCCATGGGGTTTCGTTGCGCTGACCACGTGACACCCTCTATCCGCTAAAGGTGGCACTAACTTCGCCGACAAGCGGCGGTCGCTCGGTCGCTATAGTTCGCTTGCACACTAAAACCACGGAGTTTGTATTTTTTCTATGAAGGGAATTAGCACCACGAATTCTTGACGTTGCCAGAATAAGGAAGTGTTTACTTTACTCTCACTAATAGAGCCCCCGTCCCCGAAACCATTGGCTAGGAGGTTGGGTGGGCTCCTTTATGTCGAGCATTACCCATTTTTTTTTATCTTGGCTCTACAGCCCCAGTGGGCCTAGGCCTACTTCCGTGAACTTCTCCGTTCACTTCGGTTTTTCTCGATCTTACACATTCGGTAGGACTCCTTGGGCGGGTGATCAGCTCGTTACAAGACCTCTACCTGTACACACACACACAAACTAAACATCCATGCCCTGGGTGGGATTCAAACCCACGATCCCGGTTTCCAAGCGAGCGAAGACAGTACATGCCTTAGACCGCTCGGCTACGGTGGTCGGCTGCATTACCCATTAACTGAGATATATTTTATGTAGTCTACTGGAGTTTGGGTCACTTCCATCTTCATAACACTCATGCTTATTATGGTCACACATTTTTTATTATTTTTATTATTTCCAGAATAATGGCGGCGGTTGGGATCAAACACTGGACCTTCGAAACAATAGGCTAATACGCTAATCATAATACCGCTGGAGAGAGTAAAAAGACAAATTAATCCATATGTTTAACTAATTAAGCTCTACGCCATGGAGACGTATGGGGGAGTGGATGTATAGATCGCAATTTTATTAACCTTGGTTCTAGTTGGAGGTGAGTCGTCAGCTTCACGCCCCGGCTGCTTCACCTCCGGGAAAGAACCTCGGGTACCCATTGGATAGGATGCTGAGGCTCGAAATCAGACCTCTCGGTCGTCCAGTCCGTAGCCAGTAGCTATACCGACTGCGCTACCATAATGCTATACTGAGGCTCCTGGCACATTTTGGAAACATTTGACGTACTGGAGATTTACGTAGGCTTGTAACTAAGTGATATATTTAAGTTGAGTTTGTTTGTGACGTTGAGTAAAACGTTTCATGAAACCCGTCCACTGAATATGAACAAAAGTTTGATAGGATTGCAGTAATATAAGCGCTGAAATCGTTTAAAAGTTTTAGCGGATGCCTCGAGTTACTAGAGTGAGTTTTCGACCCACATCGAAGTGGACTGCTGCTACTGTACACTGTTAGGATTGACAGTTGTTTGAACATTGAAAACACGCTGAGCTCTGTCGCAATTGATTCCACGTGACGCTTGTAAGATGCGTCATTCCCAATCCAGCTTAATAGAGGCATACGTGCTGTGACGCAACATGTACCAGGTTCAATTCGAACCGAACAGTTGGTGATATCTATCATTATTGACGTGCCTATATCGAAATGTTTTAATTTATCTGTGCTAAGTGTATCAGTATCTATCAATTAAATTTTATTTGCCTCAGTATAAAAAATAGAAGCGGTGGTCTCGTAGTTTGGTTCGAGTGTATACGTGTTTTCTCTTGAAGATACTGTCTTCTGGAATGTGACGTGTAGACGTCTGACAGATTCTTATTAACGTTTCAGAGGGATGTTTTTATATATGTTTCCTGGGTAACGCGACGAGGAACGACTGGTTTCGGATTAGACGAATGTTTATTGGACAATTATTTGTTTACACTCATAATTATAATCACTCTCAGTAACGCCTTTCACATTCCCACTTCAGTGGCTGTACTCTTGCACCTCTATTCTCTGTGGAGCCTTCGTGGTTTTTCCCTTACAGCTCGTTGGATCTCACTATTCTAGGTTCACTGCCCCCTATATAGACTCGGCACGGACCATCCACAGAAAACACATTGCTGCTCGGCAACGGATGTTATGTATTTTTGTCAGGCGTGTCTACCCATACATTGCCTAACAATGGACGCCATATTTTTGCGCATTCGTTGCTATGGGAACTCAATAATTCGGTCTCTGTTGTTTAAGCACTTCCCTAGGCAATAGTCTATGTTTCGTTGCCTAGGAATTGCTAGCCGTTGACCAATAATGGACGTCCTACAGTCTGGCCTTCATGACGGCACGCCACAATATTTATATATGATCTTAGAATTATTACTCGGACTCACACGTGTGAAAGCAATTCTTTACTACCAGTCCTTAAGGGGTTTGTATTATACGATATTACTATTACATATTTTGTCGTGTTCCCCCCGTTTAACCTCTCATTATTACCACAGTTTTTTTTATGTTTCATTCAGCAATACTGTACCTATTTGATGTTACGCCGTTAAATAATCCGTAAGTATTCCTAGATGGCTGATGATATATGATTATCAATCACCCCCCTTGTCAACTGAAGAGAACCACGGCAGGATTTGCAAATTTGGGGGCCCTGGAGCAATCAAAATTGGAAACCCCTATGAGTAACAACAAATTTAGGATACGACTTTTTGTTCTTGTTTCTTATAATAACTAAAAATAGAAGCTTACTTTTCGTGATTTTAGAAAAGGCAAATATCTTAATAAAAACCTTTGGATTATCTTTGTATTTTATAGAGACCCTGGGCGACCGTCCCGGTACCTCTTACTCAAATCCGACCCTGAACATAAAAGAAGTTGCCATGGAAACAGAAGTGTGACAGCGACTGTCCAGAGGAGATGATGACTGCACAGCTCGAGTCAGCTGCTTTAATAACGCTAGCTCTGCAAATGTTTAATTCTCTCTTTCGGACCGTGTTTTACCATCAGTGGAAATTGTCGAGGAAATTAAGAGGTCTGCGTTTTCAAATCGTTGGTTCCCTAAATCCCTCCGGCACAACTGCACGGAGCTCTCTTGCCTCTTTCCTCTCCAAACCATGTACTTTTTCGCACGGCTGCAGTCTAACATTGTGTGTGTGTGTGTGCGCGAGAGGGAGATTTTAAATCCAAGCAACTCAGTTCTGTCCGTTTTTTTTTATTATTCCTGTGCTTTGCAGATCGTTGACGTTTTTAATTAAGAGACATGTTGAGAAAGGAGAGGCGGAGAGTGAGAGAGAGAGGGAGGGAGAGGGAAGAAGATAATATAGATTTCTGGACATTAATTTGAAGCGACTTTCTCTTCGTCGAGAATGGTTTTGAGCATTTCCTATATTTTTGCAACCCTCTAGAGATTGCTCTGGTTCTTTTGATGTCCCGTGAGTGATGCATGCTGGGAAGTGAGTGAGTCCTGATGGCAGTAGTAAAATACTCATCATCGCAGTCGTCAGGAGCTGGAGTGTATGGTGAGCAATGGCGAGGTGCGAGGGGAAGGGAAGTCTGCTGCGTGGAATCGAAACATGTTCTCATAACGATTCTAAAAATTAAAACTTTTGCGAGCAGACGATAAGAAAAAACAGTAATAAATTTTCACACGGGTCGTTTAGTGAACTGCAGAACGATGTGTAAATGAGAAAACATTTCAATTATTTAATTAAAAGTCGATGTTATGTTATGACCGACGGTCAGTCGGCCTCGCCTGCTGGTCATTTAATGCCTCACCTGCCAACTACCATAATCTAGTAAAAGAAGGTAACAGGCTGTGGGGACCCATAACGTTGTGAGGCATCGAGGCTCCCACATTTTCTAGACAATCGGCCCACAGATGGCGGTGAGGTTGTCAGCTTTAGGCGCCGGCAGCTCTTTTCCACCAGGAAGATTCCTGGTACTCATTTCTGTTAGAGGCTGAGTCGATCCCAGGGCCATAGTGCGACTGCAAGGATTAGATAAATTGAAAAATCCAATAACCTCATCGGGAATCGAACCCGCGACCTTCAGGCTTGTAGCATAGCGTCTCAAACAGGTACGCCACCTGCAAATTTTCATATAGTAGTTTATTAGCTGATTATCTTCACCTTATTAGCTTCGTATGTTGCCTCATGTGGCGGACATCTTCCGGCTAATCTCGTGCAAAGATTCATATGCTGTTTATCTTCTGCATTGCTTCATTTGATGCTAATTTTCACGTACAACTTCACTTACTCATTTATTTCATGCAGATATTCACATGTTTACGTCATTAATCCGTCACGCGCCTAGTATCCATGATGTTCTAATGCCTTTCTTACTGTCGAGCTGTTACTGGACTTTCGTGTATTTTTCGTACTTCACGTTCACATTACTCGTACTCGTGCTCATGCTCGTGCTCGCCAGGCTTGTGCTCGTCGGGAGACTCGTCTAACTCGTACTTGTGCTCGTAAATCTTCGTCCACACTACTTCAGTTGCTCGCCAGACTTCGGCGCGTGAGGATCCATATATTTACTCGTAGTGTGTATAGGCTGTAGTCGCATTTTAATTTATTGGCTATAGTTTTTGAATTAAAAATTAAAAATTTGCTTGTCTCGTGACTTGTCATATCGTCCACATTACTCGCGAGCATAGCAAGTCACACGAACACGAGCACGAGTAATGTGGACGGGCCTTTACAGTCTACTCGTACTCTAATTACGTCATGAGTTATTTAAAGAAGACACACAGCAAGGCAGTCTCAAAAACCTCAAAAATAAGGGGGTTACACACAATTAGAGAGCGCGCAAGGCTATTTCATTATATACACAAGAATTTCTGGGCAGAACAATTCGCATACTTTTCTTTGATACGATCTGATCGCATGGAAAACAAAAATGCTGGGGAGGACACACAGACAAACAGGCAGCAAAGTGACCTCTCAAACCTCCTAAAATATTTGGGGAAATATACAGTTAGACAGACAGCATGATGATGTCAGAAAACTCAAAACCCCCCAAAATTAGGGCTAATGCACTGACAGAGACAGACAGATACACAGGCAGACAGCAACGTGAACTCATAAGCCTCCTTTTATTTTAGGAAATTAGACAACAACAAAAAAAAAGGCTCTAAACGCCAAATAGAACGTATTATTACTCAGTAGGAGGCCCTGGACCTTTGCCAGATCCCCACAGCAAGTTTGTGGCGCTACAGATAAAGAGTGAGCCTATATAAGCAGACGTTAGCCAAAGCTCTCTCTCATTCCGCAGTGAAATTCAGCCTCATGTTTCCTCTCTCATCTCCTGTTAATGGTAATACTGTGTGGGATGTGAGAGTACAGGTTTCTGCTTTATATTGAAGGGGCACATATTTCGAATTTCGGGCAAGAATCTAGTTTTTTTAATTCTTTTTGGGTCTCTGGTTAGTATTTCCATATATATATATTTAGGGATAACATTTTAAAATAATCCACAACCCTTTCCCCCACATCTCATTCAGCCTATGACTTAGTATGATTCATTTTTTCACATTAGGGAAGGATGGAGAAGATCAATTGGACCGATTATGTGAGAAATGAAGAAGTGTTAATTAGAATCAGTGAGCAGAGGAATATCCTACACGAAATAAGAAAACGGAAGGCTAATTGGATTGGTCATGTTTTACGCAGAAACTGCCTTCTAAAAGAAGTTATTGAAGGAAAGATAGAGAGGCGGATAGAAGTGACAAGAAGACGAGGAAGAAGACGTAAGCAGATGCTGGATGACCTTGGGGACAGAAGAGGATACTGTCATTTGAAGGAGGAAGCTCTAGATCGCATTAAGTGGAGGAATTGTTTTGGAAGAGACTGTGGACCTGTCGTCTCGACAGATTACTGATGATGATGATGATGAGATGTAATATGACAACTGTAACTCATCAAGGAATATAAAGTAAATTGAGAAATAAGAAATACTACAGTTGTTATAAATGCTGTACTGTGAGGAGTCTGAAGAGAGCTGTTTGGGTATATTTAAGGTGACCATTTTGCCTATTCATCTATGGTAAATGAGGAAATCCTATAAATAAAGTAGAATATTTATGAAAAATATATATTATAAGGCCTAAGATGCATTTTGTAAGGCCTCTCTACACTCTTCAATGTGTGGTGCATTCTGCATTAAAGAACGAGTCTCTGCGGACAGAGTCATGGCTGTATAACCATTATATCTCATATGCGATAATAGGCAGTGCAGTTAAGTCGGCATGAAGTCTGCACATGTACGAATAATTCAGTTTACTCACGACTGGTTTTCGAATTTTGTGCCCATCAAATTAAAGTCAAGAAACGTTCATGCACTAAATAAAATAGATTGATACTGCGCCCACCCACTTCCTTACCATTTTTCCCTTCTATGTCTCTTCCAGCCCATTGAGGGCCCAGGTCTCTTATTCAGTTCCGCAATTATTTTACAGACGGTAGGACTCCTTGGATGATTGATCGGCCCGCCGCATGACCGCTACCTAAACACAGGATAACACAAACATAGAATAAACGTATACACACATCAAACATCCACGCCCTGACTGGAATTCGAACCCATGATCCCAGCTTCAGATTGAGCAAAAACCGTTCATGCATTAGACCACGCGGCTACCGTGACCGGTTTCTTTGTTCCCGATTACTGTTTCGTAATCATCTTATAATTTGAAGAAAGCAGTCTGCTTTTACTGGTTCTCACGGTCTCTTCGCTTGCGGATTTTTATTTTTCCTTCTACCCTGAAGATTGGGTTGATACGTTCCTCCGAAACGTCGGTTAACACCACATATACACGGTGCCAAATCCCGGAAGATTGCTTCATACTCACCGCCGTGAAAGCCTCAAATCTTACATCTTATAATTTGATACTGTATAACCTAGGCGGATTACTGAGAAAAAAATGATAGTTATTCAGCTTCTAAACAAATTCCTTGCTTTAATGAATTCGAGGTTCATTACCGTCTTTACAAAGCCCAACATTCGGCCTTATCAAAGCAGATCCCGACCTCCGAATTCTGTTTCTTTGAGGATCACATTGACATTATCCTTTCACGTGTATGACCAGATCTCTAGAGTACCCTCTCTCTTAGAGGTTTTCGACCAGAGTTCTGTACACATTTATTTCTAGAATTATTTAATATATCCGACCCGTTTTTCATATGATTTAAACTTGCTAGCAAGTAATGTGAATATGCAAATTATGAATCTCTTAATTATGCAGGTTTTGTCATTCATGTACCTAGTAAACAATGCAAGTTAAAAGCTATTGCCTAGAGAAAACCTTCTGGGTGAATATGATCTTGTGTAGGTCATGTTCTGTTATAACAATTAGTGACCATAAATATGCAAATGTCTTCTGGAGTCTGGCGTTGCTAAACAAAGCTCACTTGTTTATGTAGTTCAAAAGAAGAATATTTATGAAGCCTGTTCACTTGTCATAATAAAACAACAGGATTTTTGTGCGCATGCACTTGCTTGAATAATCTGCATACTCTCCGGGGAACAGTAGCTAAATTCTGACAATGTATACACTTCAAACAAGCACTGCAGAAGGGCGCCTTCAGAGTGATATATGATATTCTGAAAACTTGTCAATCAATTGAAATGTAGCCAATATATGCCTCTTAGTAATATGTTTGCATAAGCGTCTACTTCATTGTCTTTGGCAGTTTGCTGTATTGAATCGTCTTTCACAACAGCTACAGCTACAGCAACAGCTATAGCCACTGTTGGTTGAAACTTCACCTTGTATCTACGAGATATGTCGTCTATAAGGTAATGTTGATTAAACTTTGATTTTGGGAAGTCACGGAACGCTAACTCAAAATAATTTTAGATAGACTCGGATTAATAGAACTTATTCTTTCCGTGTAAGGCTAAACTGAAGACAAACATATTATGTTGGATATAGAATTGAGAAAATTATAGAGAGAGCAGTTTTGTTAAGTGTTAATTTTGAATTAACATTACAACACTGAGGTAATGGAAACACAAAGGGACACAAATTCATTAGAGGAAATGAGTGGGAAGAAAAAATGAGGGTCGAAGCCAAATTTCCACCTGTTTTTACGATGAAACCTTGCTGGGTTTTTATTACCCTGAAGATGGAGGCGATATGGTTGACTTCGAACTACACGGCATTATAGCCCAGAAGACAGAAACCTTCATAACCATCGCTGTAAGAACCTCAAATCCTTCACGAAAGATGTTCGGAGCAGCTAGGAACATTCAGAATTTATTATAAAAATTGGTATCTACATAGATAACTTTCCTCAGATCTCTCACACAGGATTTATCGTGTCAGTTACATGTATAAAATGAAATATCTCTCTCTCATTAAATTCTATAACTTTTATTTAAAATGACGTTTTCTTCATTTTGTTGAATTGCAAGATAAAGAGACAAAAGTTCGGAAATTTGTTGATAAGAAGTTGAACCATTTTTCCATCTCGGTTGGGAGGGGGAATAAGACTTATTTATGAAAGTTTACATGCTATGTTTGTTTCTTCTGAAGAGAAAAAGACTATTTCACGTGAAAATGTTCTACAACGGGAAAGAAAAATGGCTATATATACGCGCGTACTGCCGAACATTGTGGTTCAGTGCATGCTTTATAATCTGGAGGTACTGGCTTCGATTTAGTTTACGAGCTAAGCTATATCGAGTGTTCAGTGATTTCCCCCAGCCCATCCACGGCATCAGTCAAGTCTTATATAGGTATTTCCGCATCATCCGCTATAAACTTCATCAGTCGATTACGGACTATCACTGCCTGCTCCACACAGAAATTAATCGAAGCAGGTTACGGATATAACTGATAAAACAAAGGTATTCATTCATTTGTCAACGGCTCTACAGCCCTTTGTTGGACCTTGCCTGCTTTCTCAGTTTCGTAATCCTATACACAGTCGTTAGGACTCCTTGGACGGGAGATCAGCCCGTCTCAATGCCGCTACCTACAGGCAGGACAGCACAAACATAGAATAAACACACACAGACATCCATGCCTTGAGTGGAATTCGAACCCATGACACCGGCGTCCGAGTTGGCGAAGACAGTTCATGCCTTAGACCGCGCGGTTACACTACTCGGTAAAACAGAAGTGTACTCGTGCTTAATTTCGTAACACTATAGCTGAAGAAGGCTCTGGGGGAGTGAAAAGTGAAAAGAAACGCCCATTGACGTAAAAGCGATCACAGGAGGAAGAGATCGAGTTTCTTCAACTCATTACTCCATGGCGGAGCTCCTCCATGTGGATAGGCTGTTTATTTAGGGGCTTCTAGTTTTCTTTGCAGTTGTAATCAATAGACATTCAAAAAGAAAATGATGCAAACGAGGAGCGTGGATGAAAGCATGAATTGGAATACCGTCTTTTAAGCTTTGTATCTTATCTTCCTACTTGAAATATGATTTTCTTAATCAATTTTTGAAATAAGATGCTTCGTCAATAGCGCTCTATGTCCGTCTGTGAAAATAAATCACAGATACTAGAATCTTTCAGTGTTGTAGGTGTGAAACAGAAGTCAGAATCTTACTGTTCTGTAGGCTATATTCCTATGTAATATCAAAAAGTCTGTGACGACGTTACATTAGTACAAATATTATATTTCTGGGCATTATCCACCATCCTGTTTATTTTTATCTAAAACACCATCTTGTTTATATTTCAAAACACAGACGTTTCGGAGACTGGATTCTGTTTCCCTCTTCAGGTAAAACCTATCTCCGGAGATAGGGACTAGTTCTATCGATTGGACCAAACTTAGTGCGTTATGATTCGTTTAATGACGCTATCAGTAATTCATGTTATACAGCAACAAAATTATATAATATACTGCTCGTATTAAGAGACCATATTATGAATATTTAGAACTTTACTGACACACACACACATATGCAATCATGGCGTTGTACTTACATACACAGATCATTTTATGTCTGTTCTGACTGCAGTAGAAAGAAAATAACATTGTTGCGTCACGCCCTCTTGTTGGAAACAAACCAGAGTTGACAATGTGAGCGGATACCTTATCCTTTTCCTTCATAGTAGGAAAATCGGTTAATATATACATGGATCTGCACTGATTATTTTTCAAACATCCTGTGTGTGGTGTGTTTGAAAATTCAACACTTCAAGATATCCTCTTGCAACAGTAAACACTTTGTGGCTTTGAAGAAAGCAGTTTTCTGGGATTTGGCACCGTGTATATGCGGTGTTAACCGACGTTTCGGAGGAACGTATCGCCTCCATCTTCAGGGTAGAAGAAAAAATATAAGAAATCTGCAAGCGAAGAGACCGTGAGAACCGGTAAAAGCCGACTGAAGATGGAGGCGATACGTTCCTCCGAAACGTCGGTTAACACCGCATATACACGGTGCCAAATCCCAGAAAACTGCTTTCTTCATAGTCACCGCCGTGAAAGCCTCATATCTTACACTTTGTGGCTTCATTGAAGAGTGGAAGTGTAAATAGTTGCAAGTAAATTTTACTATCTTAGTCTTTCATTCTCACTGGATTCTTGATGTCATTGCTAAGGAACCAACGTCATTCATGAAGTATGATATATATTTCTGAATATATATTCCAATGATATCTAATATAACAGATTTTAAGTTGAATGTCAAGTTTTTAGATCAATTTCATGAGCTTTGTTTACAATCTTCATGATATTTCAGGACTTGTGTTTAACGGGTCACCTTCTTCTTTCATGAGTGCCACTTTAAAGTTGTGACTAACTCTAATAACTTCGATATATTGTGAATTAGAGCGCCGTCAATAGGTATGTGAGTGGAATATCTTCACAAACTAAAATCATGAACCCGTAGAAGTTTCGTTCCATCCGCAGTCTAAACCGTACGTCGAATGAAGCAGTCAGTGAGGCGAACTGTGAGTGTTTTCAATGTTGTGAAAACACAAATTCATAAAATAAGTTTTACAAATAGGCTTATACGTTATATTTTGCGCATAATTACTGGTTTTAAATTATGCAACTAAGCAACAAAGAGAAACGAAGACATACTGTACTACAACAGTAAGTACGCTTAATTTTTATATTAATGTACTTTTCGCTAAATGTATTGTCTCTTGAATAACTTTCAAATCACCTTCAAGGCTGTACACTATACTATGTCAATGCTTCAGTCTCTGTCTGTAAATACTACATTAATTTGTAAAATTTCGTCCGTAATAGCAATATTAATCTAATTATAGAAGTTGCTGAAAATTAGCAACACATGCATAATTTTCAGATGAGCACCTGTTATTCATCTGTAGGAAAACACGAGAACAACCCCAAATATTAAGAAAGGAAAAACACTTAGAACATCGAGTTATAACTAACCAAGAAAGAACTGTACACAGACACACACGACTCGCAGAGCTACGGTGGAGGTATTCGACCCCTCCTCCACACGGGATTCTCAAAGCCAAAGTCAAAGTCAAATTTACTTTGCGACTGGCGGTTTACCACCAATCAGTTCGTCTTGGCGTCAGGCCCCTTGATACCCACGACCAGAGATTTTTTCCGACTGGACTCTTGCGGTAATAGTCCTTATGTAACATCCTCTCTGACGAGAAGATGGCTTTGTCTCTTATGAATACGCTTGGCCTTTCGTCAAGTGTATGTTTCGCACATATAACATGTTATTGAAAATCCTTCTTTTTGCACTAGACACAAGTCCTCTGTCAGTCCAGGCTTTGCACAGAGCAGATCATGCCTAACTTACATATACACGGAATTCCGCTTCAGCTGCCCTCCTTATAACCCCTTTGCACGGACCAAGTAGAAAATATCGGTCCCAGTAGTATCTCTAATGTTGCATGTGTATCCGTTGTCGCAGGAATATACTTACCGAGCTGTTTCCTAGCAGCGGCCGTCTACTCCTTTGCCTGCCTCACAGTCGTTTTCTAGAAACGAATGTTGTTTCAAAGCCGTTACATAGGAACGGCTGTTTCTTTGGCTCTACAATCTTGCTTTGAGTAATTAGACCACAATATTTAGCATGGCACAAACAGAAAAAGCATATGTGTTTGTGTGCGTGTCGAGGCAAGGCCTTATGCAACATTCATGTCAGCTATTAAGACGCCAGGCCTCTCGGATATTGCAGACATGTCGTGGTTATGAGAACAACCACATGACATGAGGACATCTAAGTTTCCGGAGCTGCTTTACTCTGAAAGCTCATGTTCTTATGCGAACAACTGTAATGGAGGGCCTTATGCGAAGACAGGAAAATGGATTTCATCTTATATGACAGCAGCAAGCAGCACAAAATGAAAAAGAAAAAAAAAGTAAGTTGGGGAACATTGAATGTTTTTGGAGGAGGGGTGCGTCTTCATGCATTTCCCATCGTTTAATAGAAGTCATGAAAAGGGGAAGGGGTGAAAGGAGGGTGGAGTCCCCGAGGAATAATACCCCTGCTTACTATAGAAACACAAGGGGCAAAGAGAAAGAGAGAGGGAAAAGAGATTTGTTATTCATAGAAAACAGCAAACTGCTACGTCTCTCTTCTCTCTTGTGCAAAAGTCCAGATGTCGTTGTAACCTCCATTGGGCCTACGAGCCCATGCTGTTTCAAGGGGAAATGTTAGTATTGCTTCCAGCTGAGGGTGGAAAAACAAAATGACGGGTCTTAATACGGATTCGTAGGAGAGTATGCGCAAGGAACACGTTGGAAATCACATCATTGCTAACGTCCGCCCACATCACGAGCCAGCCGGGGTAGATCATACGTAGCGTAGCCAACTTTATGGAAGAAAAATCCTGCATAAGCAGGTCTGAGATTCTCAGCGGCTTATGAATGCTGGAAGTATGTTGAAAATACAAGCTAGTCAGTTTCTGGTGATTACGCAACGGTCTGCTTCCGTGACGGTGACGCAAACTTTTTCTCGCACTGTTTTTTTCTTATTACTAGTGGAGTGGGGCTAAGTCCCACTTCTGGCCTATTGTACCACCCTCAGATGATAGGTGAGGGTGATTGACGAGCAATTGGCGGAATGAAGATTGGCAGGGGAAACCGAAGTACTCTGAGAAAACCTGCCCCAGCGCCACTTTGTCCACCACAAATCCCACTTGACCAGACCCGGACCGCCGCGGTGGGAAGCCAGCGACTAATCGCTTGAGCTATGGCTCGGCCATTCCCGCACTGGTTACACTATATTTGGAGCCTTTGATTAAGAACAAGGTACAGCTTATTCTGACGCGTAGGCCCATTTCTAGGCAACACCCGAAATACGCGCAAGCAACAATAGAAAAGTTATTGCAAGAAGTGTTTTCTATGTGGGCCGCGCCATGACCGTTGCTAGGCAACAGGTTGCTAAACATATACCCGCAGAAGCGTGCCATGTACAAATAGGAAGTCCATTTCTAGGCAGCGGAAAGGTAAACACTCCTACGAATTGTTCAGAGGCTGTGCTTTCCCTGGGGTCCATGCAAAGTAGATATAAGAAAGTCGAGTAGTGGTAGAATTACAGAATGTGTACAAAGGAGTGAAACGGGGTTAGCAACCGAAAAGAAGACCTGATGTGTGCTGTAGTTATAGTGAGACTGTTATAAATTTTTTTGCCAGGATACGACCAATGAAGACTGAGAAGACAGCGTATCCTTGTGATTTCTAAAGTGGGTAGATTAGCGGTAGCGCTGTAATTGATGGTGATTAAGAGGGATTGTAAGAGAAGTTGTTAATAAATCCAGTCATCCAATACAGAGCTCGTTATACTTAGTCATGGAGCCATAAACACGTGAAACTATAAATTTGTTCGAAGTGAATATTTGTAGTATGTTCATTATGAGCATTTGCCGTTGCTTTTGTTTTTAAACATCACCTTCACTTCGGTGAGAGATTACTGCTTTAAGATTCTTTTAAGCCGACATATTAAATTAATTTCATTAATTGCATCGTGTCCATGTTAAATGAGTCTCCTGTCATCATGGCATGGTGCGCATTCCTCTTTCTGCATGGAGAATGGATGTATATATGTTGGGTATATACAGAGTTGTGCCGGTCACGGTAGCCGAGCGGTCTAAGATATGCACTGTCTACGCTCGCTCGGAAGCCGGGATCGTGGGTTCGAATCCCACTCAGGGCATGGATGTTCAGTTTGTGTGTGTGCGTTTTTCTGTGTTTGTGTACAGGTAGAGGCCTTGTGACGAGCTGATCACCCGCCCAAGGAGTCCTACCGAATGTGTAAGATCTAGAAAAATCAAAGTGAACGGAGAAATTCATGGAGGTGGGCCTAGGCCCACTGGGGCTGTAGTGCCAAGGAAAAAAATATACAGAGTTGTACTGCAGCTGGAAGTTTTGGCCTGAGCTACGAAATATTGCGTCATACCTCTGGTGTTAATGGATTTTTTTGGAATACTAATGGACGTGCAGAATTATGTGAAGCAAACATTTCCGTGTGTAATAATATCTCATTTGGTTATTTCATACTTTTACTGATTTAAAAATGTTTTTTTTTGTCCTAATGGATTAGAATTCGAAACTGTTAAGATGAACGCGATTCTTTCTCAACCTATCCTTACCACGTATTTATGTTGTATGCAGTTGTAGCTATAATATTATTCATGTGTTGATTAGTATGGGCACTTGGTAGCGGGTTGGTTCAGGCACTACGCTACAAGCCGGAAGGTCGCGGTTTCGATTCCAGATGAGTTTATTGGATTTTTCAATTGACCTAATCCTTCCAGCCGCACTATGGCCCTGGGATCGACTCAGCCTCTGACAGAAATGAGTACCAGGAATCTTCCTGGGGGTAAAGAACGGCCGGCACGTATGGCTGACAACCTCACCGCCATCTGTGAGCCGACTGTCTAGAAAATGTGGGAACCTCGACGTTTCACAACCCTATGGGTCTCCACGGTCTGTTACAGGGATAGCTTGATCTACCTTTTTTACCATGTGCTGATTGTATTTTTTGTGTTATTTAAATCACCCTCAATATTTCCCGAAAGCTCCTTCCGGCTTCAAAAAAGCAACGTCCATTCTCCTACTTTTGTTTCCCCATCTTGTTTGTTTGTTTGTTTTTTTTTTGCAGTTTTGAATATTCTTAAAATATTTTATCATTATTTGTAGAACTTATTAGTAATATGTTACACCATTTTTGCAGAATGTTCATGTTGTCTTAAAAATAACTTTATCTCGGATGTTCTGGCCGTCTTATAAGTATAGTTTCTCATAACTTTAGTCTTCTCTGGCATTTCAACTGGGAGGACAAGTATGGCGTATTGGAGACGTCCGTCATATATTTTACATTTTTTTACTTTAGTTCCATGTAACTAAACAGAAGACTAGTTTGCAAACGATTACGTACACCAATAATACAAAAACTTCTTCATTTAAAAACCTCTTAAGATATAGATGAATTATATACATTTGTGGAGTTTTAGGGTCTCACAGCAGCGATTATGTTGAGTCCTGTTTCGTGGGATAAAACACACAAGTATTCCGTTGAAAGTCAACGGACTACATGACGTTTCATATGCATATTGGAAGAGGGGACTTAATGTAATCATTTCCATAGCCGTAGTATTGTGTCAAGCTAGGTCGTTAGTATATTGTTACCTATTCTGTTGTATATTCTGCTTAGAATTTACTGCATGCCTTCTGTGCCTACAGTCCATTCGCGGAGACGAGAGAGTCCTCGTAAACAAATGCACGCGGTGTCTCTTTCGCTCTTTGAATGAAATCATGCAGCGATCACGGGATGCGTGTTTCGTTGCAGGGGCATCCAAAGTTCACTCTTCAGTCTGATTGTAGGTTAACGTGCGTCCGAATGCAGTGTGTACACTGAGTAACTGCGCGCTTTGTCCACTCCTTACTGTCAGCTGTGGTGACGCGGGGCTTGCTTTGTTTACGCTAACTGTCTCGTCTCCGCGAATGGACTATAGCGTACTCTGGCATGAAATTGGAGGAATGCGTTCCAACTTTTTGAAGCATTGCATTCTTGAAGAATGCCGTCTTATAGGATGTGGCGCCATGTAGATCTTATATGAACCGTCGTTTCGGAGTAACGTATCGCCACAAATCTTACACACCTATTTCTTAGTGGCAAAATGTGATCAAGAAATATTATCTCATGAAAATATTACTATGTAATATAGCTTATAATTCACTAGACACTGTGACTAAGGACATGGTCATTGTTTCTTCATAATTTTCGTTACATCAACGGCTTAATATCAGGTACACCTTTTGAGACTTATATGACCGTGCGTCATAGACAGGGAATGTACGTCCAAGTCTGATCAATCTATGTGGGTTCCATTCCACATTGAATTGAATGTTAGATATCACTGTTACATTCCCTAAAGCTTTTATTATGAAATGATTTATAACACAGGGTATTAGGTCCTAGTTTTTAATCACCGAAAGCAAATTATGACATACTAGAATGCCTGTGTAGAAAAAGCTGCTATTTAATTTAAAAAATTTTTATCGCTTTCCGTGGTGGTTTCTTACGGTTAACATCTCTAAGTACTTGAATTCATGTACGCCATATTTTTTGTAATCCAAAACCCAATTCTTGCGGAACAGAACATGTTGCAGCGTGTAGAGTTTTTACTATGCGACGACCGGGCGATAGGCAAATATACCAGACCCCGTTTCTAGGCAACAGCATATTAAACACTTTCCCACAGTAACGAATCGACACGCAACAATACAGGTACTGTTGGAAACGGTGTTTTCTACTCGGCCCGTGCCGAGGAGTTATAAGGAAGACAGTTGGGACGACCAAGTCAGTTTTGTACGGGAGTCTGTGAAGAGAGAACTTCAATGCGTGAAGCTGAAGAATCTCCATTTCTAAAAGTTGTTGCCAGGAAACGGCTGATGAAACCATAGCAGGCTGGAAAAAGTCTTAACAGGTGCTATGGTGATTAGTTTTGGCGCTGTAACTACTTGCACTTAGGAGTGTGGTTAGTATATCCAGTATCCAATCTTCACCCCGTCTGTAGTCACTCGACTAAATAACAATATAATAAAATTCTATTGTCATCCTAAAACGACCTGGCGTCTTTGTATAGTAAACTGGAACACAAACCAAGTTATCTTAAATAGGAAAGTCTCGCCTTAATACAGGGAAGCCTTTAGTTCTTTCGTCAGACTCTTCAGAGAAACTTCTTCAGGAATTGCACATGTTACCGTGTTCCATTTAGGACGGAACTTTTCTAAATAACACAAATTCAAAATTATTCATAAGGTATGAAACATTTTAAAGTATATATCATATTGTGGCACCCTTTGCCACCCCTTCATTCAAACAGGAAAGAGACAGGTTCCCTTCCAAAATTAGCTCGCGCAGATAGAACATTTCTTAGCGGCCTCCGTAGTCTAGAGGTAACGTTCCCACCTCATGACTCAAGGTACGAGGGTTCAAACCCGGCGGAGGTCGTGGAATTTTTAAGGACCGAAAAATTCAGGGAACAAGTCCTCCGGGAGGGATTTTAAGCCGTGGGTCCCGTGTCGTAGATTTACGGCACGTAAAAGATCCTCATGTCTCTAGGAGTCCTCTGAGCAAAATTGGGCAAAAAGTTTCCCGCCCAAGTAGTTTCCAATGCCTCTGTTAGATAGGGAAGTATCAGATACCGAGGGCCGACCTCGTTGGCTGAACGGGGCTGATAGTGCGCACCAGTATCGGTAGGGTATGGCGACTGGTAGAATGTCAAAAGTGGACGTACAATAGATCAACAAATGGTCGCGGTGTATGGGGAACCCCCCC